>NW_006800092.1:172569-183043 GCF_000485575.1 Poecilia formosa | reverse complement strand
CAAGAGCAAGCCACTTTCAGTCTCCCTTTGATGAGATCCAGATGGGAATTTTCAGTGGATTGCCCATTCTGGTAACCATTATAGTTCCTGAAATGTTTCCAGAATCTTTTCTTTTTCTAATCCTAAAGTCTATTGTGCCTTAGGATAGTTTTATTCTGCAACATACAGTGTTGTTAACTCGAAAAAGTTAAACTCGCAAGTTTTTTTTTTTTTTTTTTAGATTTGCTGTATTCCCTCATCAGGCCTGAGTTAATTGGCGAATCCAAAGTTTACCTGTGTTCACTCGATTCTTCGGGGTGAGAGAAATGTGCTGGGGGTTTTTTTTTCCCAGACTTTCTCCTAGATGCCTCATTTGAACCACCACAAACCAGATCAAAACGAGTTCTTCATGTACAGTCTTTGTTCCTAGGAAGCTTTTTCCACAATCCAAATATGCGCTAAAGTATTCAACCCACACAGGGACAGTCATAGCCGCTCTGAACGCACAAACAGAATCAAGCACAGTGTTTTGAGTAGTGGCAAACAGACCCAACATCCTCCAAGTAACAGAGCTTTCAAGTTTGGCCAAGTGGTGTACCGCTCATTCTGTCCGTCAGCTCTCCTCTGGGTATGAGAAACAGATCCAGGGTCAACTCGCTATTCACAAAAGCCTATATTCAACACTGAGTCAAGAAGCTGCCTGAATGGTGTGGTGACAGATTTCTTCCTAGTTCTCTGTCTGGACTTCCTGCTTGGGAATTATTGTGTTTGACTTCCCTGGTTAGACACCGCAACAATGGTTTCGAAGGGAAAACCAAATAACTGAAATATGCAGCATGAAATACAGATATTTGTCTTTTTGCGTACATTTACTTATTTGTATGAAGATGAGATACAGGTAAGAGTCTGATAAAAGAATATATAAAGTTGCTGTGGGTTGAATAAATTGTGAAAGTTTAAGTCTTGTGATCCAGTAAGAAGTAAAAAGTGTCTCTCCTGCGTTTTTATTACGATGTCCTGAACAGTGGTTTTTCAGTCAAAAAAAATCAAAGGGTTTTTGCTACTTAATACATGAAAAAATCTTGTTTTTCATTGAGGAACCATCATATTTTGACTCTTTAACTCACCCCATTTTGCATGCTTGCACTATTTCTAAAACCCATCCATCCATCAGGGTCCGTATCCATGGATGGGTTCTGGGTCTGAAAAGACACAAAGGGAATCGTACCGCTCATGTTGTATTTTACCAACACTTATAGCATCTTGAGATGTTGTAAAATTAACGCAAACGCCTCAGCTGGCTCCAACTTCAACTTGACATGGCTTATGAGTAAATATTTTATTCATATAGTCTCTGTCCCAGTCACAAAGTTAAGCATCAATATTATTTGTTGACATGTGAAAAAGGGAGAGAAATCTTGTGGCTACTATTTTGTGTTTTTGCAGCAACTGTTACCATTGCTGTTTTTGGCTTTATTATTAGTTGCTTTAAGGACAAATGGGAGGAGTCTACATATTTTTTCCAGAGCAGGCTTTGCACACTGTTCTTTGATGAACACCTTTAAAAGTAAAACCTCCAAATAAATATACGATCTGTGCATTACTGTTTGAGTCATCATGCTTTTGAAATAAATCCGTAATGACTCCTTTCCGGTGGCGGCGGTGTTTTGTTTAGAAAGTCATTTATCTGGATCGGGGGCCTCCGGGGCCAGAGAGCCATGTTTGCATAAACGAACGCTCGTGCTGAAAAAGGCCAACAGCTGATGAATTCTTTCCTGGTGTGACGAGGTGGGCCCGCTACTTCGAGAACACATGCATGCCTCCTCAGTGCCGTAGACAAAAAATAACAACTGTACATTTAGTTTAGTGGGTAAACTAAAGGATATGCTGAAGGAACGCTGCAGTCCAACTTAAGGTTACGCTTACCAGCAATTTCCAGGTTGAGCACACTTTTTGCCTTAATTTAACCATACAGATTCAACAATGTGTCGTTAATATTCCTCTGCGGTTCTTATAAATGTTAACATGATACATCACACAGTCGTTGCAGATTTGTTGGCTGCACATCCAATCCACTATATCCAAAAAGTTTTCTGTTGGACTGATACCCGGTTACCAGCAGTAGACTGAACAATAAGTTAAATCCTGTTCCTCCCCGTTCGCTTGGTGCCATTTCTCTATTCGTGTTCACACGCGTTTGACCAGGTGTACTTAATAAAGTGGCCCATAAGCGTGCCATGGACAAACAGAACCAGAACGAAAAATAAAAACAAAGCATGAATTTTTTATCGCCCCCTCTACTTTCCCTCTTTTACAGCCAGACTTTGTGCTTATCTCCAGCTCCGTTTCACCTCTCCCCGCCTTTTACTGCCTACTAAAAACTGCAGCTGCAAACTTTGCTCAAACCACTTTACAGCGGTGACCTCAAATCTCAGCAGGCGGTCAGCCAGGCAGGCAGGCAGGCAGCGCACTGGAGTCGTTGCGTAAATTTGTGTATTTTCAGTTTTTTTTTTTTTGGTCAGACTTCAGCTGTATTGAATAATTCACTGGCAGGTCTATATATGGGGAGATGGCTGGCGGGTTTTGTATTTTTAGCCACCTCCTGGATTTATGTAAGGCTCTTTATGTAATCATAAGGTTTAATGGTGCGTTTTGCTGTCAGACCTCGATGAGCAGAAATATGGACGGGGGAAGTCATGATCCATCACTCGTAGCAGACGTGTGCAAATATCCAAACAGATTGGCCCACTTATCAGCTCCACATATGTTGCATGATGTGTGAGTGGACTGCATGTTGTGTACTTTTAGTACGCTGTAACTGCGTGTCAACTTTGCCTCCATTAATCAAATTCCCCCCGCCCCTTTAAAAAAATAGGAAAAAAAAACCCCGCTTGCATCACCGTCTTTTATCACGCGCTGAACAGACCTCTGTGATGTCACACCTCGGTCCCGCACTGATGAGATTGAGTCATCAGCCAGCGCGCGCCGAGCAGCCTAAATGGTGGCCGTGAAAGAGTTATTAGTAAACACATTTATCTTCCTGACGCTTTGCGCTTTGAAAAGACTCTCCAGTCGACACGTTCCGGCATCCTGCAGTTTCTTATCTGAGTCCTGAATGGAAGTCGTGGCGACAACCGCAATTAAGCGGGACAGCACAGGACGAGAGCGGGTCACACGCGTTGTAATTACGTAGTCACCGCGGCGAGGCTAGTGACACCAACGCAGCTCACTGAGGCTCACGATGGTCAGTGGGGGTTTGTATCTGACGCAGTGGCTCGCAAAACTGTGCGGCTTAATTGGAAAGATGGAAATACCTGGTAATTAAGATTAAATTCATACACACACACTTAAAGTCACATGGAAATATTCACATATTGTTGTCTTATGCTATTTGTTTGGAAAGTAAATGGATTTCAAACGACAAAAAAAAAAAAAACTACATTTGTTTCACTTATTAGACAAAATACCTTAGCAAAAAAAAAATTTCTAGTTGACGGAAATGTTAGCATATAATATAGTGTTTACCAACCCTGGCTGAAGTAACTGGATTGAGACATTCCTTGTTGGCACCTTCCAATCTCTTAACATCAATCTGAGATGTTACCTTAAACTAGGAGATGACCATTTCTGAATTCCCAGAAAGTGATCCTATTGGTCACTCACGTCATGTAAGCTCCAGTTTATTTCAATGTATGCATATACAGCTCTGGAAAAAAATGAAGAGTTTGAGTAAAATGAACATTGTTCTTTTATTTTCCGAACTACTGACATGTCTCCGAAATTCCAAGCAAAAAATTTTCTATTTATGAAAATGAGAAATGGTCAAAATAACAAAAAATGATGCAGTGCTTTCAAACCTCAAACAAGTTCACATTCAATTAGAAACAACAATGCTAATGTTTTAACTCAGAGAGTTCAGAAATCAGTATTTGTCCATGAGGTTCTTAATGGGGTTCAGAGCTGTGGCCTCTTTATTTTTTCCAGAGCTATATGTGTATATATATATATATATATATATATATATCCATATATATATATGGTTTTACATTTATGGTGGATCATATCATGGTGAGCTGGCCAGGTCCTGTTGCATGATAGCATCCTCTATCCATGACATGCACTTTTACATGAACAGTACCTGGAGTCCACTGTAAGTCAGAAGACTTTTGGAGACTCATTGCAGCATCTTGCGGTCTGCTCTTGGGATGGACCTGCCTGGACGGCCACAGCCTGGGTGTGTTGGCGGTTCTGCTGAATGTCCTCCACTTGTCGACTCTATAATGACCTCTTGAGAGTGCAAATTTTGTCTATTTTACTTGGGAATAAATTTGAGAGTTTCCTTTTATTTATTTTTTTCATTACCAGCAAGTATATTTCTTATTACATTTTCCAACAAGTTTAAAAAGTTTATTTTGGTATTGCCACAATTTTGTACTAAATATCCAACGAAAAGCAAAAGCTTCAAAAAAAGGTGTCCTCATTTTTCCACGTGACTAAATCAGGGACAAAAGGTGTGAAGATGGGTTCAATTAACAGGTGTTTGTCCCACAATGAATCTACGCATCCTTTTCAATTAAGGTGCACAGAGAACATCTTTGAGCAGGCTCAGAAATAAATCACAAGTCAATTTAATCAAACCAAGTCCTGCTTGTATCCTGCGCTCTACGATGCTTCACGCTCGCCTCCCCATCGCTGTTTGCTGTTCGGCTGTGAAGGTGAAAGTATTGAAAGTTATCCCCAGAGTGAGTTATTATTGCAGCATGGGTCTGGGCAGGCCCCTCAGAGGTAAAACAACAGTCTTGGCTTGAAAGTCCTTTGAAAACAAAGCTGAACTCTCGCTGGCACCGGACATTTATTTATCCCACAGATGCAGGCTTCGTTGCTCGGGGCTGCCTGATATAGCAAGCTGAGCTCCATTTTTTTTTTTTTTGTATTTCCACTTTGGATACGCAGGCTCTTAATAGTGCTGCTCACATTGAAGTATGCTGAGATGCTTCAGTGTGTGTGCGTGTGTGTGTGTGTGAGTGATAAGTGATAGAACAGCTCTGCCTGAAGCAGTCCTACTTTGTTCAGTGATTGAACTGTCCTTTTCTAGTTTTTTCTGTTTCGCCACCTTTTATGATCCCTTCCCGTTGTTGATATTTGTTTGAAATCTTCTGCAGCATTTCCATTCTCCCCCAGCCCCCCTTAACGAAAAACACTGGGGCTCCTCTGACACATTGATCAAATACACACGAGTCAGAAGGCAGAAAGAGATTGAAACGAAAGGCGGCAAAAAGTCCCGAACACATTTCACAGAGTTTGAGACTTGTTTCTGTGTGTGCGTGTGTGTGCGTGTGTGTGTGCTTGTTTTCCACTGGGTCAAATACATTCTCTGGGATATTTACACCCGGGCCTGACTGATAACATAATTACGGTCGTGTAGTGATCTGTGGCGGCTGTGTTCCCGCTGCACACTAAAGCGAGCCAGTAAATAAAGCCCTGGCTCAGGAGGCCATCCGGTGACACGGCATATATTCAGCCGAGCCGCACGTACGCAAGCAGACAAACAGATTTAAATGAGGAAGCAGGCAGTCATGTCACACTGCAAAAATGTAGCCGTTAACCGAGGGCATGCTTATGAGGTGAAAGTCGAGATAAAAAATGTTTATTTAACCACACGCATCCTTTTCACAGCCGGCCGAACAAAGAAGCCGAGAAAGTCATTTTTTTATGACGGATTAATTATTATTCCACTATGTACATTTCATCTACTCAAGGATATTGGGAGATTGTGTCACAGAATAACGTCTTGTTTTTTCTGCAAGTAAAAGAACAGAGGGTGATCAAAAAGTAAAAACTTTTTAATTTTTATTTTTTTTAGTAGTTAAAAATAAATAAGCACTGGGATCTCTAATCCACACCAGACATGTTGGGTAAGTCCTCAACTCACCGGTTCAATTCCTGACCCTGAGATCTTTGTTACATGTTTCCCTCCCTTCTCTCTGCCTGTTTTCTGCCTGAGTATCATGAATAAACACCCCTGGTGAAATATTTTTAACTAAAAAAAGCTTAAATCGATCCACACAACACCAATGATATTTAGATATATGCTCTTGATTTGCAAATAAACATAAAAAAACGGCAGGTCTTCTGTTTCCATCGGTACGGTTTTGGCATGGTTGTCTGTTTGACCACTTCTCTTGGTAAAAATGTTTAGAGCCTTTATTAAACAAACATTTTTAGCACCATCGAGAATCAAGCCATTCTTGATAAATGTGTCATAGCTAGGTGGAACAAAGTTTACCCTGTTTGTTCACAAAGACAAGATGTATGTTTGCAGGAGTCAAACACTGTACTCACCAAAAAGCATGGCATGATGGCATCATGCTGTGGGACTAAGTCACTGTAAGTGACACTGGTACATTTCACAGAGACAACAAAATAATAATAGAATTCATCTAAAAACCTGGAAACATAATGAGACATAATGTGGTTTTGGAATGAATAAATCAGGTTGACAATAAGCTGTACCAAAAATCTAAGGAAAATGCTTAAAAACTGGGCCCATGCCAAAGAACCAATTAGTTTAAATTAACTCCACATAATCTGGTCTCACTGTGTATCTTTATGTTCGATCCCCCCCTGTCGACTTTCTCTCCTCCACAGCTGTTCCTAATCCCCCTGATTAACTCACCTGCTTTCATTTGTATTTTACTCTCTTCCCTCTGTGTAAAGACCAGCTGGTTTTCATTGTTCCTCCTGGTACCATGCCTGTTACCATGTCCTGATCTCCTCATTCAAACTCTTCATGAAGGCAATTTAATGAAACTTTAATTTAAAATCCATATTTTTGATGTGTGGGAGGGACCTGAGCAGAAGGCGATAAGTTGGAGAACATTGAAACTTCATAGAGAAAGACCCCAGGACGAGATTCAAAACTTCCTGCAAGGCATCGGTTACTAACGCTATCATAAATACTTTAAAATACTCATCAGTTAGTTATTTCAAAAAATCTACCCTTTATTTGTTCCTTTTATACTTTTACTGCTAATAAGGCTTGAAGCAAATTACTACCTTGATTAATCCCTAGAATCGTCACCTTGTTCACACTTTTCATCCGATAGTGAACAGTGAGCATTTGCGGATGATAGTGAAGATTTCTCAAAGTTATGAAGGTGCAAACACAAAACTTTAGAAGCAGTCCATATGCTCATTTCCATTTTTGTGTATGTTCAGAGTTTGATTCATCCGGCCCCTGGAGTCTTCCAGTCAGGTCTGAAAAAGCTCTTTGTATTGATGTTCTGTATATACAGTTCTGTGTCTGACTTGAATTTTTTATGCCAGGAAGACTTAGAGGTAGCGTATATTATTCAAACTCGCCAAACTTTCCCAGTAAGACTCTGAGCCGCCTTGCCATCAGAAAGTGCTTTGACTAAAGTCATATTTTAAAACTATGGTAGCTGGTGACCTAATTATGCTGTGAAAACTCTTCATTGTAAATCTAATTATTACCTAGATGCTCGATACGCAATATATTTTCAAGGTCTTGGCGCTTTAATCAGACAAGCGGCAGGGTACAATCAGGTCAGCCTCCCTGGGCCAACAGGGACAAAGGAAAGAAAAATAATCTTCATAGCTGCACTTTTTCCGGACCATTTGGAATCCATATTAACCTAACATGAAGGTATCTGGACTGCAGGAGGAAGCTGAGAAAACCCACACAGTCTAAACGATAAACACATCAAACTGAAGAGACTCCAGCTTTACTTTGGACCTGCAGTATATACTCTGACATGACACTGATAAAATCACTGTATTAGTGGAAAAAAAAATTAAAAATCTGATTTGTTTTTAAAGTCAAGTCAAGATACTCTCATCTAAATCCTGGAAACATATCCACTCAGAGTTCTGTCAATAAATATTAAATATTCTGTTATAAGTCGTGGTGCCGCAGAGATGGTGCGTTCAGGGTGATGTGTGACGTTCGCTCTTATCCACTCAGTGAATTGCATGTCGAGTTCAATTGTGCCTCATCTGAACAAAGCAAACTTCTTCCACATGGTTGCTGTGGCCTCTTTGAGGCTCATGGACTGCATACCCATTAGTTGTCAAAGGATTTTCACACCTGAGTTTTGGATTTCTGCTGTCCCTCCAGATTTTTGAATGATAGATTGAACAGAGATCTGTAGGGTGTTCAAAGCTCGGGGTATTGTTTGGTAGCCTAACCCTGCTTTTACACTTTTCCATTACCTCCTTTCTGACGTTTCTGTGTTCCTTGGTCTGCATGATGCCATTTGTTCACTAAATATTCCCCAGCAAACCTCTGAGGCCTTCATAGAACAGCCGCATTTATACTGAGAATAAACTACACACAAGTTGACTACTAATCAGGAGTTTTTATAAATTAAATTATTTAGGTGTGTAAGAGTAAAGAGGCTGAATAACTGTGGACACGCCACCCTTTCAGTTTCTATGTGCGAGCATTTTAAAAACCCCTCCGCCTCTGCTTTCTTTCATTTCCCTGCGATAAACTACTTGACATGAAAGAGTGTGAATATTTTTAAAAGGCACTGTGCGTGTTTAGACTGAAATGAGTGCATAGGTTAAGATACCCAAGGAATCCCTGCCAGAGCATTAAGATTGGTTATTCCTTCAAATAAATGAGCAAAATTGTTTACACCGCAAACTCACGCATGCTTACCTCATGCTGAAAGATCAAAACCTCACAATCATGTAAACTGTTTACCTTGCACGGTGATGCATATCTCTCGTCTGCACAGTCCCTTGATGCTAATCTTAACTGCTAACCTTTTTCATGTGTTTGCACTTACTATAAATCCAGATTTGAATCTTCAAAGCAAAAGACCACTTCTCACACGATCGAGACTGACCGAGCCAGCTGCTTTAAGACCTGCTTCAAGACTTACAGGAACTTTCTAACCAAATAGAAAAAAAACTCCAAATCTGAGCAGGAGCAACAAGTAGGATGGAAGAGTGGACAGAATGTGATCTCTTGGCTGAGAAGACAAAGGAAACGATGCCACAGAGGTCAGTGGAGTGCTGCAGTCCTCACTCCTTTGTTACTCAGAGATATCTTGCTTATGTGATGGATGACCGGTTCTGGATGGTTCCTCTGAGCTGCCATAAAATGTGGAGGCTTAGGATCAGATAGTGCCATTTGTGATGTAGTAGAAGAAAAACCTTTGTTTTTTTGGGTGTTTTTTCCTGGGACTTGAGAGAAGTGATTTTCTTCAGCAGAAGCAGCAGGGAAGTTGGTCAGTGTTGATTGGGAGATGGATGGAGTTAAATAGAGGGTGGTCCTTTAAGAAAACTCGTTAGATGCTGCAGAAAACTCTGAGCATACAACCAGAGCTGCAATCTAGCTGTTTAAATCAAACAATAACCTTGAGTTATATTGTCCTAGTAAAAGTCTGGAATCCAAATCCTACCTGGCAAATAAGGATTTCAAAACCAAACTCTCCATTATTTTTTTATTTCAAAGAGTTTTAAAATATTTTTGCCACAAAAAAAAAAAAAATACAAAAAACTGCTGATTGGTGACAATTTTCTGAAAAATAAATGCATCCTCCAATTTTTTTTTTCCTAAACAAAAGTGTCCCTCCACGGTTTCAAATTTAATTGGTTTGCATTTTGTCCTGCCAAATGGTAGTTAGTTGTTGATTAAGTTGCTCTGTATCTAGTCCACCGAACCACAGTGTTCAAACAGTCGCAGTTTTGGTCTTAATTACAAAATGGCTTTTTTTGGATGAGCAGACATAAAGTAGTGTTTCTGTTTTATCCACTTGGCCAAATCTACATCACAGATGTTCTCAGTTTTACTTTTAAATAGCATCTCTCTCACTTGTGGTTGACAAATTGCTGGCTGTGCGTGTAAGAATGCTAAAAAGAGGACAATAAAGATCTGCAGTGTTCCCCTGCAATTGTACCAGCAAACAACTTAAAAAGACAATAAAATAAACGATATATAGTTATATTTCCTTTTAATTATGTACACCTCCATTCCAGTAAAGATAATAAGTAGGAGGTCGCGCATTAAATCTCACAGGTTTGAATTTACTGGGTAGTAATTTGAGTTGCATTATATACAAATGAAGTTTCTCAACAAAAAAGAAAAACACTACAAGAAAAGCTCTTCTGTGCGTAAGCTGAGCAGTTGATCACAGCGTGAAATAAGTGTGAACGACAGATTGCTCACTTTTGCAAATTTGCAGCAAATTACTAACAGAGAGAGAATCCTCATCAGACCCGAGTGGGTGATTGAGGTTCCAGATGTAAAGCAGTCAGTCAAAGTTTGATCTGCTTATTATTAATGCTCAGGTAAAAAAAAAAAAAAAAAAAAAAAAAAAAGACATTTCTGACACCTAGTTTCAGAAATGAACAAATTTATTTTGGTTATTTAGCTAAAGATCCTCATGTATCACTCTCTCCACACTTACACACTGATGGTGCCTTTTTAAATGCATTCGTCTTTCACTTTTTTATTTTACAATAT
>NW_006800092.1:48006-171768 GCF_000485575.1 Poecilia formosa | reverse complement strand
TGTCTATTTTCAGCTACGTACATTCATTTTGCCCCCAAAAAAGTCGATGAATCCTGGTTCTGTATTACACTCCCTATTGTTAGATTAAACTCACTTTACTTTTTAATTTAATTTCACTTGAAATTTGTTTGTTTTCATCGGCATTAGTGTTCCAGCCAAATAAGCTTTTGAATGCTGAAAAATCCTGAATTGCTTTGCGTTCTCCTGCAGTCTATTGATTATTATTATTCTATACCAACTTTCAACTAAAAAAAAGCACTTATTGTTGCACTTATTACAGAGAAATTTTAATTTATTCTTTTTTAGCCAATAAGAGTATGTCTGTTTTTTTTAAATAAATGCATAAAATAATAGTCAATGTGAAATACAATAATGAAAAAAAATAATTGTATTTTTCTTAATATTTCTGTGTGAGATTATTCTGCTGCCATAAAATATGATTTTACTCTAAGGCTTGTGTCTGATTTTTACTTGGTGAACAATGCAATTTGTCACAGGCTTAAAGCAAGAATTTTAATTATTATATACTGGGAAGTACTTGGATCTTTCAACCAAAACTTAACAGAAGTGCGTTTTGTTAAGTATTTAAACATATTTCAATGTTTCTTTAAGGCTAGAGATTTCCATTCAAAGCCAAAGTTGGAAACAAAAGTTAAATTTGCAATCTAAAAATAGCATTAAATCTACTGAATGAAGCCTTCAGCTCAGCCTCAACAATGGCATGTGTCCAGTGTATTGTCGCCCTGCAAAAGTCAACCACTGGCTCTCTAAACAAAAACAATAGGCCTGCCAATTGAAAGCGGTCATTCTGTAGTTCTTTGAAGGAGGCTCTGTGTTAGCACATCAAGTTTTGTGGGACCTGTCTAGAGCTCAATTCACAGAGACTGAGGGGCTTTCATCTCTCTAGAGCCCATCACTCCAAGCTGGAAAACAGGAGCTCAGGGACTCTCAACTCAGAACCCCCGACCTGGCTTCCCCGTCCTCAAACCCCTCCTTCTCCTGCCTGTCACAGCGGCGGCCCCTTCTCAAAGGGAGTCTTTCAGTTCTGTTTGTGGGACCCCGGCTCCAGGTCAATGTGAGCCCAGAGATGTAGTGCTGCAGCCTGGGAGCAAACAAATAGATTGCTTGGTGAGCTCCGGACGTTGTTCTAGATATTTCATCAGACCGAAGCTATTACTGATTGAAGTATTTAGTGTTGCTGCACCAGAACTAATATGACTGCGGTGGCAGAGGTGCCGGGCTCTGCGTTAGATTCTATTACTTCGCCAGCGGAGGTGGGCTGTCGGTTCACCAGCAAAAGTTCACACACTTCTTATTGATGTGGCAAAAAAACTCATTCGACACGTCTCAACAAAATGCCACGGAATGTCTAAGATAAATTAAAACTGGTGACGCCTGCTGTGGCATTTTCAGAAACACTATTATACTGACCTGGACGGGAATGGCATTTAAAAGAAACATATTTGCACCCATCAGAGGGATTATTGCAACAAATCCCGTTTAATAGACGGACTAATATAACCTGCGCCGGGCAAAGACCTTGATGTATTTCGCCCAACATTAGGGCTGAATTAGTTTGTGTCCGTCAGAATGTTCTTTCTTTGATCTGCGCCGTGATGGGGCTGTTTTGCTCGTGTACAAGGTCGCGTCCTTGTGCGGTGTGTGTTTTGTCGTGCCCTCTGCGACCCCCCCTGAGTGGCAGCCGGGCTTCATTTGGGAGACACCGCCGCTGTCTTCCATCTCCTGCTGTCTTTGCTCAAGCCTTTGTGTGAGCCTCAGCTGCTGATTGGGCTGTATAATGTGACTGATGTCCTCTGGGCAATCTGCTGTTGGGACAAGGACGCGCTCAGGTGATCCAGAGGCTGATTGGCGCCGGGCTAATGGAGAGGACGCCGCGACCTCTGGGGGTGCCAGGTGCCAAACCGGGCCTGTTAATTATGCATCGAGAAGCTGCTGGAACGAGCCTCCCTCTGCTCGTGTGGCGTCTAAACAAGCAGAGAAATTCACCAGTAACACAATCTTGCTAGTCTGGGTATGTGCGTGTGTGTGTGTGTGTGTGAGTGTGTGTACACCAACATGTGTGAGAGAATTTAGACCATCTGGTGTCATGCTGAGCTGTCTCTCTGCGCATTGTGTGAACATCAGAGAAGAGGATACTTAACTACTGTGCATAGGTGTGTGAAATGTCCATATTTACCTGAGTTAGGATTTCATGGCTGGGCTGGAAGAGCCAGCTGATCACATTTATTTTTCCTTTTCTTTCCTTCCTGTCCTCTGCACCTTCTTAATTCCCTCCCTCTTCTTCTCTTTCCAGCATCTCGCTCTGCTTTCGCTTTCAGATGGTCTGCTACATAGGCTAATTCTCCGCCACTTTATCATCTACTATAATCAGACAGGCATAAAGAAGCTGTGTTACGCCGTGCTACATGTACTGCAGTTTAAGTATGTGTGTGTGTGTGTGTGCGTGTGTGTGCGTGTGTATGTGTGAGTATGGGGTGGACTGCGTTGTTAGGGGTTCTGGCTGCCAACACTATTTCTTTTAGACAGACAAAAAGCCTTGTTTTGGATGAGGTATGTTTATTGTTCATGCTGTCACTGCTTTTATGACAGGATGACTAACGAGTACACTTTTACATAAGTGCAAATGTGTATCAGTGTGGCACAAACACTGTTGAGAACAACAGGAATTAGCAGAAGTCAAAGTGAAATTTATGGTTTCAAAACTCCAGGGTAGCTGGAGAGCAACGGCTCGGTGCAACTATACGCATTTTTTAAAAGTTTTTTAAAAATTATGATGTATCTCCATTTACACAAAAAAGGGTTTAACATCTACAAAATGTCATATATCCACAGTGCCTTTCCAAAGTGTTCATGTTGCTTTTTTTTTTTTTTTTATATATTTTTGTTACATTGCAATCAGAAACCAATCTAACACAGATGTGCTTTGATATAAATAATCCCACTGCGGCTTTGTTGTGTCATTTTCTGCTAAAAGGGAGACTTCTTAAATCTTTCAACACCACCAACAGGTTTTCTTCCAGGACTGCCCCGTACTTATCTCCATCCCAACTTCTCATTAACTTTGACCAGCTTCAGTATGCTCTCGCTGCTGCTCAAAGTCCTCCTCACAGGATGATGCTCCCGCATTGCAGCTTGGGTAAGGTCTTTCAAACCTAGCCTTCATCTGACTGCACTACCTTCTTCGACAAGTTCTCTGTGTCCCCCACAAATTTTAAACAAGCCTTCCTAAGGCGTTCTTCCGTTGATGGGTTCTTTCTTGTCAATCTAACAATAAAAGCCAGATTTGGGGAATGTCCAACTAATGCAATAGTCCTCATATTCTCCTCAGTAGCTGTGGATCTCTGGTTGACGGCAAATACCTGACATTAGTCTACATCTGGTTAAACTTCTCAGCACTTTTCTCCCTGAAGTGTTTGCTGTGGATTTCTGCTTTTCTTTGTCTTCACGATGCCGTTTGTTAGAGTAAAGAGAGCTGAACCCAAAAGCATGTAAGCACTATTAACGTTTTTATTTGTAAACCATGCATCGCTGTTGTTTCACTTTATTTTGTGCTTGTCTGCTACATTAAACCCTTATGAAATCAATTTAAGCTGGTGGTCATAATGTGATGAACTATGAAAAAGTTCAAGGGGTATT
Organism: Poecilia formosa; assembly: GCF_000485575.1. NCBI lineage: Eukaryota > Metazoa > Chordata > Actinopteri > Cyprinodontiformes > Poeciliidae > Poecilia > Poecilia formosa. The sequence continues at coordinate 168,111 of NW_006800092.1, read as the reverse complement.
TTTCCATTGTATTATCTTCTGTGTAAAATCTGTTAAAACACTAATTGGTCATGCGTGAACATTTCTAGTGCACTCGTTTCTTTGCAGTCTTGACTTTTACATTAATACTAGAAGAAATACTTGGTAATGAGTAGAGGTAAAAGTCAAACTAAATGAGGTTGCAGATACAGTAGAGGTGTTCATATTATTTTACTTTGAAAGTATTTGTCCTTTAATGCTCATATTATTATTCTGTGACTGTATCGTTGTACTGGAGCTGAGATAAAGAGTATGTTGTAATGTCTGAAAGCAGCTAGAGGTCCATTACGTAGCTTACGTCCAGACAGGATGATGTCATTAGGAAGAAATCCTAAAAGGATCTGGTCTGAAAGGGGATTCTTTTTTTTTTTATGCAGCTCTGAATACAAAGTTTGTTTAGATTGTCCTGTTTTTTTAAGAGCAAATTTTATCAACTGAGTAGATTAATGTGTAAAACATTGCTGAATAAAAAAAAAGCGAGTCAAGTCGTGTTGTGTTTTGTCTTCATCAATCCATTTTTAGTACCTGCTTAAACCTTACAGGTTCGCATGGGGAACTGGTTCCTCCGGTAATCAATAGACGAAATTTGGAGTACACCCAAGGCACCACCAGTCCACTGTAGAGCAATAGAGAGACACACAACCGTGCCGATACACACATTCAACACTGCAGACAAGATGGAGAGACCATTAACCTCAAATGGAGGGAGAACAGAGGGAGGAAGCCAAAGGAACCAATGAGATCCCAAATGTGCTCATGACCCCAGCTGGGCTCTGAATCCAGGATTTTCTTGCAATGAGATGAAAGCACTAAAAAACAGTTCCCTTGTGCAGCCCTTAACGCAATAAATCAAAGAAAAGAATTGACATTTGCACTTGGTGATGCAAAGAAATGACAAAAGCAACATTGTACAAATGAAACAGATGTGGTGACCTTTGTGATAAACAACTTTAGTTACAAATGAAAAAACAAAAAATCATTGGGTTCATAGTGGTTGCTATGAACCTATAGCAAACATGGGTTCATTGTAATCAAGTACCCAGTTTAATAAGTAATCCAGCTACTCGAAGAGAACCTCCTGTCCTCGCCAACTCCATTGTTTTCTAATTCAAAAACAATGTTTTATTGAAAAAGTTACTTCTAGTCAGTGTCTCCTGTTGTGGCACTGAGACAACTTAGCTTAGCTGTAGTTAAGTAATGACTAGACCGCCTTATTATCACTTTATTTTGCGTTAAGCAAGTATTTATAATTGGATTTCAGGCATAGAGAAGCTGAATGGATGTTACATAAATAATCACTAAAGGCTTATTGCAGTACAGGGAGTTATTTGTTGCATACATAAAGCATGCAGTAGTAATTAAAAAAATGATAGATTTGCATTATATTATGGAACTTTACTGCATACTTATGACTAGTACTATACTGGTTCATGATTTTCATGCACAACAATCCCTCATATTTACAAAAAAAAGAAAAAGGAGATGAAATCCAGTTTATTGAGATGATCAGAAGGTAACCATAACTCAAAAAAAAACCCCACACTTCTTACAACCAAGGTATGAAAGGAGTCCTGACCCAACACGCTATACCTTAAAGCAGATGGATTTTAAGGTAACTACATTCAGCAGGTGCCGCTGCTGAATGTTAAGAACAGAAAACTGTCCCTATAGTTTGCACAGGCTCACCAAAATTGGACAATTAGAGACTGACAAAAACTTACCTTGCCCCTGAGTCTCTATAGGGGCAGATCTTTGCGTTAAAAACACAGAAAGCTGAATCCATCCTGTCGTGGATCAGTGGCTCAGGCTGCTGGTGATGGTGCAATAGTGAGCGGAATAGGCACCACTTTGTATCAATTGAACATCGTTTAAAGGCCACTGAGTACCTGAATGTTGTTACTAACCACATGCACTTATTTAAGACCACACTGTACCCATCTTCCTGCTTCCAACAGCCATCATATTAATATGAAAAAGAAAAACTCTTAGGAATCATTCAGCGACTAAGACATCTCTGAGAGAGAAATGGGACTAGTGGCCAGGTGTGCCTAATAAACTGGCCACCATGTATGCATTTGAAGAGTGAACTTCATTTTGAATTAACTGAGACAATCCATACAGAGAGGTGGGAGAAAAAAGTAAAAGGATGACAGAAAATGATAACTGTGAACTACAAATTTTTCATTTATTTTATTTGATTAATATATACGAGAACAATACTATGTCATAAAATGACTTTATATCTCTTTTTCACAACCGCCGGAAAAACAAGTTTTAGTGTTTGTTAAATTTTCATCTGCATAGTCTAGGGGAACGTCTGTGGTTTAATTCATTAGAACAGAGCAGTGTCCTGTTGAGCATTGTCATTTATCTGTTTTCGCAGACTTGCTGATGTCCGACCCCTCTAATGGCGAGAACTTTCCATCTAGTTAGAGAAACATCGTAAGTAGGAGCTCTGCAAACTCCCACGCAGCTTGAAAAGCAAAGTATGTCACATTTGAGTTATTGTCAGAATGGCGGATGCAGTTTTTGTAGCTGCGTTTAAAAAGATTAAGTTCTGAAGTCACACCGAGCAAACATTAAATTCATTACTCTTCGTCTCTCTTGTGGTTTTCTGGGGTCGTGTTTTCAGTTATCATATTTCATCTACGTCGAGAGAGAGAGAGAGAGAGAGAGAGAGTGAAATACGGTGTGATAAATGTGAGATTTGAGCGCAGTCGAGTGCAGAGGAGTTCATAATAAAAAGTTTTATTGTCTGCGACGTTTTTGGTTGTTTGGCTCAGACTCAGTTATCTGACAGTGGCCTTGACAAATAATCCGTCGCGCGAATGCTTCAAACTCCGGGTCATTGTCACAGAGGGGAATGCTTGTGTATTTGACGCCGCACCAAAGCTCAAACGCATTAAACAGCAGCTTATATTCTTCGAGTCATGCCAGCAATGAGCCATGACATACTGTAGGTTTGGTTAAATCCCCCATGACTGGAAGCTTTGATGTGACTTTAGATAAGGCTCTGCCAGCTTTTTCCATAGTGTGTTTTTCTTTTCCTGCCTCTAAATATTCCCAACTGTCTCAGTAGATTACCGTACTAAAGGACATAATTCACCCAGATTTCTAATATTTCTACAGAAGCTGGATTGTTGTGGCAATCAGAAGAGTGATTCCCAGGTCATCTAAAGGATTATTTATAATGAAATATTGCCGATCATCCAGACATTAAGCTTAAACCTTTTAAGGTTATCGAAGGCAAGGCACAACTCTTAACTTTTATACTTAATTTATACATCAGAAATATTTACTCTCGATTGGCATTATAGAAATCTAAGCCGTGTTATGTTTGGTGAGCAATGATGATTTATTATTGCTGATGAACTCCAGGACTTTGACATTGAAATGCATCCTTGCTCTTCACCCCAAGCTTTAGCTCCCTCCACTGATTCTCTGACAGATTCACGTATGGACTCTGCCTAGGCAGATCCAGAATGTAAATATTTTTGTAACCTGAGCATTTCTTCACCTCTTTAGTTTTTTGTTTTTGGGTCTTTGTCAAGCTGACTTGAGCAATGCTACACAAGACTGAGTTTCTCTGCAGACTCCTTGGTTGGAGTCCTCTTTCTTCATGATGTCGTTTACTTTAACACCCACGAATTTGAAATCCATGAACACGCTTTTAAGAATACCGTTTATGTGTTGTACTAATAACTAATAAAACATAAATGGTACTCCAAAGGTAGCAGCCACATAGGACTCAATAAGCACACCTTTGAGTGCCCAGTATGCACCAGGTGTACCGTGAATAACTATAACAAATATAATGTTTAATTTGCTTTTGTCGGCAAATATTTGTTTTAATTTACTAGTTCCTAAAAAAAAAATAATCAATTTTTAGTTGGACAAAAGAATGTAAGAAGTAATGATTGATTAAGGTACAACCAGTACTGATGTCACAACATTTCTGTATATTTAAGACTGGCTGTGTTTTCAGAGAGCAGCGAGGAGTTGTCAGGAGAGATTTAGAAGAAAATAAAGCACCTTCCACTCAGAAAAACTATACTGCATAGTTTAATAGAGTAAGGGGAACAGATTTTCATTCAGTCTTTGAAGGATGCATTTATAACAGGGAAGAGAATTTATATCAAGGAGAGCAGCGATTTGAGGAAATTGTATAGGGTAAACAAATACATTAAACTATTAAAAATATTAAATATACAATTGTTTTAATATTCCTTTCAGACCCATTTGCTGGGACTAGAGTTTATCCTATATATTTGTATCCCAGGTGCTTTGGGACAACCCAGATATTTTTAATAATTGAGGTTATGTCTCCTTTTGTATATTTTATCCTGCCCAGCATTCTTGAACTAGCATGAAATCCTGCGAGATTTTGTGGGATTTGAGTTTTTAAAAGTAGGTGCCCAAGGTCTGAGAGAGTACGTGGTGGACGTTCAGGGCCTGCTGTTGCAGGTGAGCTTTAAATAGTTTTAATTCATTTATTTTTCGTTTTTGGTTGTAATATGCTTACTGGTACGCCTTTCAGTTTCTAGATGTCTCTAATCTTCAAGAGAATCGGTTTTCTTTGGCTTATAATCGGATTGTTTTGGCGCATGCTAATGCTACCATTAGCATGCTATGTTAAGGCTGATGCCATGTTTGGTTGTTGACCTGTGTCCATTTGAGTTAATTTGTTTAGCATTTTTGTTGATAGATATGTTTATATATTGTCTGATGATGCAATATTTAACATTCAGTTCTATAACATTAATTAAGATGAAGAGTATTTGAACCCTTGTCATAATATCTTGCTATGATAAGCAGTGAAGTGAATCATGTTCATGCATATTTTTAGCTAATAATTTCATTTTTTCATCAGAAGGAAGTGTGTATGGTATTAATAATGACTTGATACAGACAAATATTAAGAGGAAAACGACTTAATGTTGGTCATATTTATGCAGGCCAGGTCCCCATTTGATGGAGAGCTACCAAGAGGCCTGTGGCCCAAAGAACCCGAAGTTGAGCTGCTGGATCTCCATCTCTGTGGTAGGAAGGATTGTTTTAATTTATCTCTGGGATCAACATTGAAACGTGCTAAAACTGGAACCGTCTGTTTTTTTATATATATATTATTATTCTTGGATTGGCTACTGGATAACAGAACTGGACTATTGGCACTTGTGTGGGATCTGTATTAACATATGGACATTTTTTAAAGAATTTGATTATCAACTTATTGGAAATGCTGTGGTTGATGTCAAATTTAACCAGTTTTGATTATGAAAGTTTATCCTGTATGTATTGTAAATATTTTTTTCCAACTTTAAAACATAAATCTGCACTACTTTTCTGTTCAGTTAAACACAACCCTGATCCTTCCCATTTTGTATCTCTGCTCTTCTGATAAATAGTCCCTTACTTTGAATACTCATCACCTCTTGAAGTAGAGTGGGAAATTAATATTTGTGTATGTGGCCCAGTATTGATCTTGATAATAGTTGCAATATTTAATAAAGTAGATCCTGGACTTGAAAAAACACCATTTGATGGAGCTTTGTGGATTTATGGTCATAATCTAGAATTTTTTTAAGGGTACAATGAAAAGGCAATTAACAAAGTGGAAATTGAGCTTAAAACTTTTAATAATAAATTCTCAAGTTTTTTTTTTTAAACCAAAAGTTTATTTTTTTATTTTTTTACAGAATATTTTCCTGCATTCATTTTACCTTCTACCTTTACAAGCCTTCAATGGCTGATGCTGAGAGGCATCTCCACAGCATGATGCCACCACTGCCATGCTACTCAGATGGCGGTGTGTGTTTGTGTTGATGTTCACTGTTCGGTGTCTGCAAAGCATGGGGTCTTCTCCCACTGTCAAAAAGCTAAATTGTGCTCTCATCAGAACAAAGAGTTTTCTTCACCTTGACCATGGCGTCTCTCACAGGCTCTTTGGTGAAACTCAAGTCAACCCTTGATCTGAGTTTTCTTCAGCAGTGGTTTTTTTCATTGTCCCATAAAGTTTTGGCTGGTGAAGAATCTGGCCAACGGTTTGTCTGCAGAGTCTCTCCCATCTCAGCTGCTGAAGCTTGTAACTCCTTCAGTGTAGTTTGTTTGTGAGGATGGTCTGATTTAGTAATATTACATTTAAACATATTTCATATTCTTCCCTTGATCTCTGTTGAATTGGGTCAGGCACTTTAAAAGGGGTGAATATTTATGCATTCACTTAATTTATGCAGCATATTTTCACTTGTCATTATGCTGGAGAACATCATATAAGTTTTGTTTGTCCAAAAATCCTGATTACATGACTGATTTGTAAGAGCAATAAAAGGGTCAAACTTTCAAAGGGACAAATACTTTTTATAGGCACTGTATTTCTCTTGACCCTTTCATAAGGACTGTAATAAAGTCTGGCTCCTTGGAAGCAGAATATAAAGAAAATACAGATGACATATGTTTCTTATAACTCATAAAGTCCACATACCGTATCTTCAATACAAATATTTCTCTTTTTGACTTTAATATAGCAATGAAACGGAGGCTTCAGAGATACAGAAAGGCAGAAAGTGTGGTGTTGAGATGTGCCTAACTTTGGGTGTTGTAAACCAGGCATGTATTTTTATAGTTGATCTTCAGACTGAAAAGGGAAAAAAACCCCAAAAAAACAGAAGAACCTAAGCAATAAAAAAGTTTCAAACCTGCAAAACTCGCTCGTTTATCAGAACTAATGTAGTGCTGTTTGTAAATGTAGTCCAAACCGATTGAGCAAAATAGACTTCTGCTGCAATGATTGTGCTGCTTCTATAGAAGTGAAAAATGTAACCATAAAATAAAAATAACCCTGTCGTGAAGAAAAACATAACGGAAATAAGAGACGTCCAAAGAACATTTGAGTTTTGTAGGGATAATAGACATTTCTGAAGTGAAGCAGATTAGAGCAATGACTCATTCCCCCCGGAACAAGTTCAGTAGGAATTTTTAGACGTAAAAAGTTGTCCTTGTGTACTATAACGATGACGCGGCTTGTCTCCAATTACAGTAGGTATTGTGTAAGCATGCACACTCAGGATGAGAAGCTGTTCCCTGATGCTGAGAGCCAACGTCACTGGTAGAGACAGAAATAACACACAATCAGTTTCAGATATAAATCCTCGGGGGATGCAGGAGGATGTGCTGCTCTCCTCCGTTGCACCGCTGGAGTCGTACATGAAACCATCCTGGCACGGTTGAGCTTTAAGTTGAACCCAAAATTATTTTTACATAGATTTTTTTTTTAATGATGATGATTAATCATAATTAAAACTGCAAGATATGTGAAGCAAACTTGCAAGGTCACATCCAAGAGCGTGTCAGCTCAAGGGATGTTGCACATATTCGCCAGGTGTGTTTCCTCCTCTTCTTTTTCCTGCTGCGGTTTTTTTCTTTCTTTTTTTTTTTTTCTCTTAGTCACACATATTACGCCCACTCTGGAGCTCTTCTACAAAATCGGGCCAATCTCCTCCTGTCTGCGGAGATTGAGCTGCTCATCAGAGTCTGTTAATTACATCGTTCTCTAAAGGGATGACAAGTTAAGCCACTTTCTTTTCGTGGTTGGCTTTTGAGACACGGATTCGGCCCTAAAGGCTAACACGAATAACCCATTGGGTGAAAATAGCCCCGACGATTGGTTAGAGGGAAATAACCATCATAGTGTTGTGCTGGCTAAGACAGGAACATTAGGATTCAAAATGTGTCCCTGCCTGGCACTTTACAGTTGTGGTCCCCCCCAGCCCCCCGCTCTCTCCCATTCGGGCTACTCTATTACAGAGAGAACAAGCACATAATTGGAATTTAATACAGTTACAGATAGAGAAGACATATGATTGTCTTGTGGAACTTAGGGACTCGTTAAACCTCAACAATGACATGTACAACAAAGCCAACGGGCAGCAGTGATCTCTTCATGAGGACGGTATTGCGTTAAACTTAAAGAGCCCGGTGGGTTTATTAGAGTTTGAGCTGCTCTAAACGACTCTTTCTAATTCTTATAGCTATTGTAGACGCTGGTGTCTGATAGCTCAGCTCAACCTAACAAGATGTAAAAAGCTCAAATGATACGTGCACTTTAACCTTCAATAGAGTGCTTTTAACTTGCACAACCAGCTTCTTTTATAAACGTGGTTTATAAGCATTTTGATCGATCATTGTAAAAACTGCATTTGTTTCCCATGTAGCTGTTCTTTGTAACTTTTCCAACACATTTCCCCTTTTTTTTCCCATCAAGTTTCCAAAATCTGACATGATTTGAATGATGTCAGTAAAATATTCAGTTCAGTTTTACATTTTAGCAAAGAATATTGAAATGCTTCTCAATAATTACGAGGAAAACACTACTATTGGCATTACATTAATCAAACCCTTCTTATTTTTGAAAATGTCTTTGATGAGGAGCTCGATGTTCTTCTTGACATTGACCTAATCCTCAGCTCTCTCCACAGATTTTGTGAGGCTGAAGTCAGGACTCAGACTAGGCCATTTCAGATCATTATTACTTCCAGTCAGAGGAAATAGAGATTTTAAAAAAAATATTACTTTAAACCTAAATCTTGCAGGGGTGTGAATGATTTTGAACTTTGTGTTACTATATCTGTAACACACTGCATGAAAACATAGCCTAACTTAAAAATGTATATTTTTCACAGATATAGAAAGCTTCTCAAATCACAAACTGTTTTGAAGAATCTGTAATCGGCGGACAATAATCCTGCCCTCGGATTCTTTGGATAACTTTGCGCCTTTCTGATTTTTATTCATTGCTCCCGTATTTGATTGTTGTAACAGTTTCACTTTCACTCCTAGATGGATATGTATCTGATGTGTCCAAAGTGACCTTCGTCTGAATGGTTATGTTCCATTGCTAATGACTTTTCACTCATTGCTGCAACACACTTACGGGACTCCATTTGAGTCAGAGGTTCCAGGAAGTGGAAGATGAATTGCAAGCATTGAGCATGACGAGCATGGCTGATGTTGTGACTGGTGCTCTGTTGAGTGACTGTAGCTCACACCTTTGTTTGGAGTTTGCAGGTTTCAAATGTGTGTCTTCACTTGCACTGCATGAACAAAGCTGCTGCCACATGCGTCAAATGAATCACTTAAGCTTGGTACGTCCTTTTATTACAGCCAGTTTCCTTGAAAATAAACATCTGTAAAATGAAATTATTCATAAATATTACAACACTTCACAGTTGTCTCAGATTGCACAACTTCGTAACTGATACAAGCACCTATCCGTTGTTGTTTTTTCCTGTTTTCCCACATGTGTGGTCATCGTTATTCCAACTGGTTTTTTTTGTTGTTTTTTTTCAAGTTGGGAATGTTTGGTCACATTGTTAAAACCCCATCATTAGTCAACACAAGATATTTGTTTTGATATCTGTGCAGCACTTTCTTTTTGTTAAATCTGCTGTTTTCTTTTTTTTTTTCTTTTTACCGGTTTACTTTGAATATTAGAGTCTGTTTCTTGGCGATTGCACATATGTTAGTTGAAGTGAGAATAGCTGTGTCATTAGGTGATTGATCACATTTCACAGGTGAAACCTTGGATAACAAGAATGTTACTCAGGAAACTGAATCTTAGACTATGTCTGAATGTCATTCGTTCTAGTTTTCAATACTTTCTTCTTTGCAGGCGTACACGCCTTCATCCCTCTCTTCAAACGCCTTCCTCGTCCGACGTTGCCTCTCGCAAGGAAGTCCGTCTACTTCAGGCGTATTTTCTTACAGGCCAGCAAATATCAATAGCATCTGGATGATATTTACTGGTGTGGGGAAGATGGATGTCCTGCTCTAAATGCTTCAACCTCATTGCCTTTTGGAATATTAGTCATGTAAACAACGTCTGCTTATTAATGGTAAAAGCTTTCCCTAATGATCCACACCTCACATGAGTCTGAAATATCAAGTCAGGATATAAAGAGCAGCCATAGGTCATCATAATGAATGATGGGAGGCTGGCGGACGGCTGGGGGAGGAGACCCGTCTCCATGCTAATTCACTCGCCATTTCCCTTCTTGATTCATATGCTATTTGGTCATAATACATCAAGGCTGTATGATTCTTCCATTAATGCAGCGAGCTTTGCCTTCACTTTTGCTGATGACGATTTGTCAGCATTATAGAGCACTTACAAACCTGAAGATTTCTTTCAGGTCTAAAGGAAGAAGACGTACAAGCCACTGTAGTTGCTCGCAAGGTTGAAATCGCAATCTGACGTGCCATTTACACGCAGAGCCACTCTGCCTCCCGAAATGAACTCCACAAGGAGTGGAAATAATTTACAAACCTAATCAAATGTGTTCAAAAGAAGCAGTATGTGTCTTTTAACGAGCGCTCTGATATCAGTCTGACACAATCAGTCTCCTGAGAGAACCCATCAAAGCCCTGTTACTTTTTATCATGCTGGATGATTTCTATGAAAATTGGCATGACTGTAAATTTGCTTCTTGTCAAACGTTGAGTAATCAGAAGCCAGCCAGCTGTAAATAAACAAATGCACTTCGCTACCCCCTGGCATACTAATCAGCTCAATCACAATATTGCTCATAATGGGGGGGGGTGGGCGGGATTTTTCCTTTCATGGTGCTGCTAAATGGTCAGTGTTAATGATAATTCTGTAATGAATCACAAATATACCTCTGAATTTGCTCTAACGGCTTCTGTCGCTTATCCGCGTCCATGAACAGATTGGCTTTAATGCGACCAATCTCTGTAAAACACCAACTGGTTCATATCACAGCAGAGCAGTAATGAAAGTGCCTCTGGGAGCAATGGTTAAAGGGGTCACATGTCTGTAGTGGTGCATTAGCATCGCTGTAAGGGTGTAACACTACCTACGATGCAGGTGGATGTGTCTGTCCAGCCTCTTATATGGAATAATTTAATTCTCCAATTAGCTCAAAAGGTTTGGAGAAGGTAATGGATGGGAAACTTAAGTGGCGTTAAGCCCATCTGTTGTCAGTTCTCTTTTTTTTTTTTTTTTTCTTTTAAGCTTATGCTATTGAACGATAAATGCCCCTGATAAAATTATGAATATGTTATCTTCTGCCACTCAAAAATGATTTATTTTAAGTTTAGTTTATAAATATAGTCTCATCTGAAGGCAAACTGGTCCAGGTTGCAGACAAATTAAATCATGTATCGAGTCGCTTCTGCATCCCCAGAATAAAACGCAGAGACACAGTAGTTGAATTAAGTTTACTGTCAATTACTAAAGCAAAAACTTAATTGCATCAGTTCTTTCACTTTGCTTAAAACTTTCCTTGCAAAATGTTTGCATTTAGATGACTTCATTTGTCATCTGTCAATGACAAATGAAAACATTTTTAAATAGCTTGCAGAACAATATTTTATTTGACATGAATATATAATTAACTTAATTTAAAATATTCTCAAACTTCACCTTCTACAGTTTGATAGTGTATATAATTATTTTTCAAAGCTTAAGGGTTTATTTGTATGAACCCAATGATGAAAGACATTCTCGTTTGTGTGCGTGTGTGTCTACGTGTATATTTTTTTGTATTGTGAGATTTATTGCTAACTTATCAGATCAGTAGAGATGAATAAATTATTTTACACTCCACAGATGATAAATGGAAAGAAAAAATAATCATTACACAGCCAACAATGTTTTTGACAAAAGGCAGGATTGATCCAGGTTTTAAAGATCAGAATTATAAAAATGTTATCTGGATTTATTTTGATGGTTATGTCCAAAAAAACTGCTATGAGTATGTATTACTCTGTTTATTAGTTAGTTTTGATTTTTGATTTTTTTTTTTTTACTGGGAACCTCAGGAGGAAGTTTTTATTGCGTCTTGGTGTCTAAATGCATCGACTTGCTGCTTTCTGGTCTTGGCAGGTTTGCTTTTTGTGTTGACAAGTAATTGAACAGATGGGCCTGATAAATTGACCAGTGAGTCCAAATGGAGGACTTGCCTTAAAAATAAATGCGCCGGACATGGAGGATCTCACAGAAACCTTTGTTGAATGGCTTTTTTTTTTATCCATTTAAATGACTAAATGCATCTCAGCCTAAACTTTTCCCATCTACGCACAATTCTTCTGCTTTTAGCCTCACCAACTTTATTCGAATTGAAATAACAAATCACTTTAGGTGACTTGCTTGTTGAAATCAGTGCAGTGTAGTTGTAATAATGTATGAGTGCAGAGCGGGGTAATACATGCCTAGACATGGATTCATGTTTCAGATACATTGCTGTTCGGCCCACTGAGTCTGGATCTTTCAGTTTGCATAATCATCATCCGTCCTGTTGGCTGGGGAGCCAAAGGGAGTGCAGGAAATTAGCGGATGTCTGCTCAGAAAATTACTTTATATGTTACTGTGGTGATTTCTCAAACGAGGCCGGTAACAAAATTTATAAAGTGGAAGTAATGTCGGCAAGAGAGGATGTTACTGAGCATGAAATCTGGTGCACTGAAAACTACCAGGCTGGCATGCAGCATGTAGTTTAATTCACTTTTCTGTTCATGTTGGTTTTTATCAGCCTCTTTTGAGCCCAGGAGTATTCTAAAATCTAAATTTAACGTTTATGCATTCGAGCAAATTTATCCCCGCCCTTGGAAACGATGTTGTATTCCTTAATATTGATTAATCTCTTATTGCAGTAGGATAAGTACTAAATTCGACATGCTACTGGCATGAAATGAAAAAGGAATATTTGGAAATTACCTTATTCTGTTAAGTATGATGGAGGATATGTAATGCCATGTGGTTCCTTCTTTTCCCAAAGCTCCAGGAACTTTGTTAGAGTGCACTGCCTCTTGGAAGATTTGAAATATTAGGACATTTTACAGTAAAAAAATGAAGAAAAAAACCACTAAAAATGGGTCATCACTTGGTATTCGCAAAAGATAATGGACAACAAATATGTATGGTTCACTAGACACAAAATATGAAATTTCCCATTGCCTTCAAAACGACCAGACTTCAAATTTATAGCAAACATGAGCTAAACAGAGGAACACATTAAGGAGGACTCAGGACTCAGGACAATTCAGAGAGATTTTGCCAAACAAAAATGATCAAAGATGCCTCTTTTTTTTTGTGCTTCAACCTTGTAATATTTTGCAGGCTACATCTGTTCTATTAGAAAAAGAGCTTTGACAGCAGTGGTACTAATATTAGTGGAAAAGGACATTTTGTCAAAAAACGAGTTGCTTCTTATGGTGGGTGCAGTGCTAAGATTTTTAACTTCTCATTTTGTCTGAGGGTAATCCAGACTGTCATTTCCAATTGGAGCTTACAGTGTTGTTTACCAATCGTGTAGCGTAGAGGTAAAGCCTTGTGAACCTTAGACAAACTACTGCAAGACGTTTCTCCTTCCATGGACAGAGTGCAGCTTGTAGAAACGTATAGTTTGAAATCATCATATCATTCATTTGTGCTTCTTGCTCTACCCAGTTATTGTTTGATGTTACATATTTTGATGTCTAGTTATTTTAAAGTGCTTTGCGACAATCTTCTGGACATTTTATGTGAATGTGTCTCAATCCTTAATGAGGTTTAGTTGAGCTTGTCAAAGTTAGGCACAACAACATGTTGGAAGCAGAGGAAAAGAACAACGAGGAGAAGGAGAGAAAGGTGCAAGCCTCACCAGGTAATGGCCATTTCCAATCTGATCATTTTGGCCTAATGTGACTACTTTGTAACACACTTTGGAACCTCTTGTGAGTTAACCTGGGAAGCCAAAAAGCTTCATCCAGACATTGAAGTCCATTGGAGAGACGGTTTCCCTCATTCTTCGGACAAACTGTTCAGAAGAGCATCAAGCCAAGGCTGCCTCATCAAAGAGAGCGCGAGAGAGTTGAAGAGAGAGGCTGCTAATCTGCCTGCTCACTGATGGCCTGAGATCCGGATGGAGGATGATGTTTCCACAGACATGAGGTCGTAAAAGTTCCGCTCATTAAATATTTCCCTCTTTTTCGTAGATCAGATATGATCATTTAAAGCAAGATAAGATCGCTGAGATCTTCTCCTATTAGCTTTAACAAAACCCTGAGGAAATCTGATAACCAGCAAGACTTAAATCGGCTGAAGAATAAGAAAGCTGAATATTGCTGTTTACTCAGATCCCTTGTATTTTTGTTATTAGAAGTAGATTGTTTGTTCATCACGGTTTGTTCCTGGGTTATAATCAATATAAATTAGTTTTGATCAATAATGCGCTTACCCATTGATTCTTTTGGCAGTTCAAGGAGATTTTTTATAATCCATATTTGAATCAGGCCTTTTTCTGACTGGAAATGAGCCATGGAACCGAGATAAATTAAACATCTGGTTTGATTTAATTTAATAGCAATTGGTACGGGAAACGGAAAAATCACTTTTATTAAGATGCATGAATTGACTGAAACAAAACGATTGCTTTAATAACACAGTAATATAAATTAAAGTAGGACTAATATCTAGTATAGTAGATGGGATTTCTTCTTTGCTGATCAATTTCCTGAAACTGAAGTTTGGATTATTCTAAAATTTTCAGTGCGTTTGATTTTTAAAGCTGTTTACACTTTTTTTTTTTCCCTGGATTGCCAACAAATTTATCCACGTCGGTATTTGAGCTGACTGGGCTGTCGCTGTTTTACAAACTGGCAGTCAATATGCAACTTCCACGTATGATAAACCGAGTGCTATGCATCATTTCAGCTCTTACAAAAACCCCGAGCCATGTCCGAGAAAGGCTGATCACTCGAGCGCCCAGATTCAATCAACCAGACTCGCACACAGTGCATTACTTAAAACAGGAGAGCCACTTGACTCAGGAGTGGTCAAGATTATTGCTTTATTGGTGCTTTAAGTATGCCACTGGAGATGCAGCACAAGTAGCCAAGCTTTAAAAGCATAGTGGCTCTCAGATTCCCACATGTGGAAGTGCTATCGGACTTGTCCAGCCAGCGCCTGTGCTTACCTTGGCACTGGCACTAGCCTGGAACCGGGGCTATGCCTGGGGCCAACAGCAGATACAAACACAGGGACTTATGTCCTGTGGAAATACAATACTGCTGCCCCTTCCCCCAGTGTCTACATGTGAAGCCAGGCCCTTGGTCTTGTGGTTGGCTATAAGCGCTGGCGTGTACGTAGCCGTTTGTGCTATGTATGGGCAGGACAGGCTTTAGGAGTCCGAGTGTTGAAAAGGACACATTGTGCCTCCGTATCATCCGATCTTTTTCCTCAAACATGAAACAGATTTTTTTTTTCTATAAGTGTGACTTTCTGGATGTCTCGCCTGTCAGAAGGGATTTTCTGTAGCTCTTGATGTGAAATTGTCTTTGCGGAGGCCTGACAGTATGGTGATACATAGAAGAGCAGCACGGAAAAGGATGACACAGGCTCACTTTGTTTCACCCCGGAGTCCCGGCCCGACCCTGGGCTGTATCATCATAATAGCTCTGTGTGACAACCATACTGGTCCACTCAGAGCAAATGTGAGCCGACAGTTGCTTCTGCGCGAGGAGCTTGCTGGCTGCGGCAGTTGCTGTTGGCCTCTCTGCAGCGTTATTGTACTGCAGGTAATAAAAGCCACAGAGTGATTCTGTGCCAACACTGGTGAGCTACAGCCAGGGCAGATATTGCGCACAGCAGCCAAAGCATCATGTACCATAAATAATGCAGCTGGGTCAGGACACACGGAAGAGGACGGAGTCAACAGTGAGCGTCGCGTCAGAGAAAATGTAGAGCCAGAATAAACAGGATCCATAACTCGGAGTGGTTTGTGTTTGAGGCGCACAAGCTCAAGGATAATGGGGCCGATGCAATGAAGTTGCACGCTGAGCTAGATGTGCTGGATTTATTTTAAACAATGCATGCTACATCGTCCACAGGACCAGGGGAGTCCCCCAAAAACTCAAAGGAACGACCCAGTTCGCCGCAGACTGTCCAGGTCCGTTAAGCTTTGACAGAGTCTTTGTTTGTAATGGGCATTTTGTGGTTGCAGGGTACACGGGAGGGTCGAGTATCAGACCGCCTGACCAAACAGTCACCCCACTGTTCTCCAGCAGAGAACACTCGGAGCAGCCTCAATTAGTTTCTGCAGTAATCTCCCACTCCTGTCACATGATCTGACCTGTTTGTAATAACACACAGGGGGCCTGGGC
The DNA here is from genome assembly GCF_000485575.1 of Poecilia formosa. NCBI lineage: Eukaryota > Metazoa > Chordata > Actinopteri > Cyprinodontiformes > Poeciliidae > Poecilia > Poecilia formosa. The sequence goes on along the minus strand of NW_006800092.1, from coordinate 151,938 downwards.
TGGTCTGCTCAGGAAATGAGATGATCCATGGCTGACAGCTTAGACACAGCTGCCATGTATCCGTTATTAATATGCTGCAAAAACAGTTTACTCTCCCCTGTCTGCAGGGAGGCGCATGCACATTTGTGCATGTGTTTGCCGGGACACAAACAAACGCACGTCAGAGATCAGTGTAGATCAGAGATCAGAAGATTAGCTCTAAAGCTGATCAGATTATTGTGCATGCTTCATATTGCCTGCGAAACATAAGCTGAGCTCAGTGATTTAGCTCCAACCTGTTGATACAACTCGATAGCATGGAATTTATTACTAAGCATGCTATTGTAGAAGCTCTAAAATCATTTTCCAGTCTCTTCCCTTTCCATTATCTCCATTAGAGACCTAAAATCTCAGACAATCAGCGCTACAGCAAGCGTGTCATGTTTTTAGCGTTGATGATATGAGCGTTTTTGCTTTCACCTACGTCGCATCAATCCACACAGCCTTTCCTGCTTGTGTCGGTTGTGGAGCGGGATTGCATATGATGACTCGGTGAAGTGTTCGCAGACTTCTCCGTAAGAGAGCAGAGAAATACCCCGACTGAAAAGCTCCAGTTCAAAGGCTGAGATTTGCTTCTCCTTGGCTCTTGGCAGAGCGAGAGATCAAAGCTAAATGCTGAGCAACAAATGTGTGTTTCTGTCACTGGTGATTTGTCTGTGTGTTTGATCAGCAGCCTCCCTTATCTGCCTGCCTCACTCTGCTGCTAATGTGCAGTAATAGACTGCCTTTCATGAGACAAGAGACGACGGAGTTGACTTGAAGGATGTGACGTAGGTGAGTGGTGCAGATGGGAGCACACTTTGTGTTGGACTGATGCTGTACAATTGCAAAGGAAATGTTTGACCAATGTTCCTCTAAGCCAGTTGTGTGTAGTGCTTGATGCATATGGCGTACTTTTATTATTATATATATATATATATATATATATATATATAAACAATATATATAAACAATAATCCATCGTAATAATGTCTTATATCCTTATATCTTAATGTCACATATCCACACATTTCTGTGAAATGTTTTTAATGTGTTCCAGATGAACACATTTTAGAATCAGACAACATATTAAAAAGCAGTTTGACAGGATATACAAACAAATCAGGTCCTGTGTGGAGAGATATCATTTTCACCCCTCACACCGCTTGTTAAGCCACAGATTAAGTTGAAAGTGAACATATCATGCTTTTAAATTCTTCCTTTTCACATTTAAAATGTTCAGTTGTGGTCTATACAAAGTGGAAATGCAATGCTTTGGTCTGAATTCCTCTTTATTCTAGCTCCACAAACCTGACATTTACCTCTGTTTTGAGAAACGGCACGCTCTCTTTTCATCCTGGTCTTTTTAACGCTCTTTAAAAAAGTGGATTTTGCATGATATGTTCCCTTTAATTATCAGAATTCTTTGGTTTAGTTTCACTTGCTACACCTATGATTCACTACTTGCTAAATGGATCATGTGCGATAACATACAGTTGGCTCAAAAGTCTCAAAAAGCAGCCCATCATCCCTTAAGAAAATGTTACAACAGATCAGAAACAAAGTCACTTATGTCCCATCAGTCTGGAAAAAATATATAAATATATTTCCAAAGATTTCAAACTTCAGAGAACCACCAGAATAAATGAAAAGTGGGAACAGTGGTGAAAGGAGTGCACATTGTGTAGAACATTTCAGAGGAAAAACACCATACCGACAGTCAACCATGATAGTGGTAGTGCAACATCTGGGGCTGAGTTGCTCCAAAACACATCTACAGGTCCACTGCTCCTGGGTAAAACAACAGTTTGGCATGGCCCAGTCAAAGTCCAGACTTGAATCTGAGTGAATTGCTGTGGCATGACTTTAGACAAGCTTAGTGCTATTAGTACTCAGAAAACCTTCCAGTGTTATGTTGAACATTTCTGCAAAGAAGAGTGGACCAAAACTCCTCATAGCAATGTATTGCCAGTTAACACAAACATTTGATGATGGTTGTTGCTGCCAAGGATGAAGCAACCAGTTATTAGGGTTGGGGGGCAATAACTTTTTTTCACATAAGGCCTTTAATTTTGATAACTTTTGTCACTTAATAAAGGAAACCATCACTTGAAAGCTGCATTTAGTGTTTATTTAGGTTATCTTTGTAAGATTTTAAGTCGTTTCATGGTCTAAATCATTTAAAGTGGGCTAATTAAAAAAACAGAAGAACTTTACAAGGAGGGCAAAAACATCTTTAGAGCCCCCTCCTTATTAATCCTACACCCTAATCTCAAGTACAGATTTTTTTTAGTCACCCCCTGTTTGTCCCTCCTCTTACTCCTTTAAGACTTTGCATAAATTAAGACAGCAGTCAAATAAAGCCCCTCTTTTACTTTTACTAAAGGGAAATCCTGGCTTTGACCGAGTAGTTGTAAAATGCATGTGGTGGTTGGCAAAAGGAAAAACAATTCCCATGGGATGGACTGAAAGACCTGTTTTTTCATGTCTTGGCTGCCTTTGGTCTGGCAAAAGAGGAAATAGCTCGGCTTTTCAAGTCACTATGTAAATACTCGAAGAAGTGTGCCACTGTGCTTTAGCAAAAAAACAACAAAAAACGGCATGATGTTTTTATAGGTCATATTTAACTTCACAAGCAGGCACAGCTAATCCACACAGTGGCTTTTGGCTTGATAGAATTAAACACATTCCTGTGGGTTATATGTTTGAAAACCGCAGTACTTGCTGGATGTAGTATTTTCCTCCTATGGGCACATACTGTAGGTTTTCTAACTTAAAAGAAAGGAGTATTTAAAAAAAAAACCCCAGCTAAATCTGGAGAAGCAGAGCAAATTCTATCCTTACTTCTGCTCTAAAAGTGAAAATGTGACACCATCAGGCTCCCCGCTGGATTACTGGCCTCACTGACCCCTAACAACAGCATGATGGGTCTAATTAGAAAGGTTATATGTAGCTATAGTTTGAAGGGGACCAGTCCACAGAACAATTTGTTCATGCAGTCTTTGAGAAAACCCCCTGCTGATAAAATAACCACCCTGAAAAGAGCTGCTGCAACCTTCTCAGAAATCACCTTTATGGTCCAAGTCTCCAATGACACCAGCTGGCTGGCCAGAGCGCAGACCGCAGGGCGTTAGGGATTGTCCTCCTCTTCCTCCTCCTGCCAGCTCAGTCTCCTGCTGTGCACAGCTGGACAGGATCTGGATCAATGCTGTTTGTGTGGCGGGCGTTAACTAAGAGTGTGTGACGGTGTGACGGAGGTTGGGTTTGTTGTTGTTTATCCAGAGGGGCAGTGAAAGGTGATGTCAGATAGTGACCGTTTGTTTACGTCAGGGGTCACTGCTGGATAATTAGAGCTCATCCCCCCACCCATCCCAGAGTTTTCTTCTTTCATGGAAACAATCAACGTCCTTATAGCTTCAATTACCAACAGCGATGATGATTAAATGCAGTTGGATATTTTTATGATGGTAGATATTGTCTTATAAAATGTTATAGCATCATTTACATCATATTGACTTCTGTTGTGTTATTCACTCACTGTTTTAACTATGCCATCAGCTAAAATGCTTTTCATGGTTCTTTAGGTTCAGTCTGCCTAAAATAGATGATGTATATTTAAGATGGGGGGGAAAAAAGAAAAAAGAAACGATGCAAACACTATTCCTCTGTTACTGCTGACTCAGACAGAATTGTCCATTAATCTTCAGATGTCCTTTTATGGATGCAATCTGTTCCAAACTTTTTGCTGTAGTCAAAGGGCCCAGTTTGTTCCGAGGTAAACCGTCTTAGAGCCGCTCTGTCTGAAGCCTTTGATGACTGAATCTCGCCGTGCAGAGTCTTTATCAGATTTTCCTCTGAGCCGAGTGTCTGGTTCCAGGAGGCAAAGGGACTGAGTTAGCAAGAGTCTCATGGGGGATAAGGTAACAGGTGGGCTGAGTGCCATTCACGGGGGTCAGACTGCACAATGCTAGCATTTCTCTTTGATCCTGATACCATCATCCGTGTGTGTGCTCAGCGCTGCTCCCTATTTCACCGCTCAGCGACTTTACATCCAGCTGCCTCCAACTGTGTCTGCAGAACTGCCCCCAGATCCAATAACACGGCACCACTGTAAGACAATTACCCACTTTAATAACGGCCGTCATTACACACCCAGTAGATAGAATATGAAATACTAATTTTGGATTCGAATGCGCGTTATGTGCGTTGTACTGTATGTGGGAGGGAGAGGTGCATCAAATTCCATCTGCAGCCTTGCTGATTATTATGGGAAGTCTTTATGAGTCTAGTTTCATTAGACTCCAACACACTCTTTAATATTATTTTTTTTTACGTATAGTCACCTTTCTAACTAATCATCAGTGTGAATCTCATGTTTCAGTATGTGCATTGGGACCTGCTGAAATGTGGCTTCAGGATTGGACAAGTCAATTCTAACAAAAGCAGAACCACAAGCAACAAAACGAACGGTTTATTACCAATTTGGAGCGTTAGAGCTGCAGGACAGGTTATAAATTTTTATTGGCTCCTTGGACCAGTGCAACCAGCCATAACATAAGTGAAGAAAAGGAAGTGAGAGAAGGAGAAAGAGAAAGAGCTGATGACTCATTTACGCAACATAAATTATTGATAAGCACCCTAATGGCAGAGGAGAGACAGAGAACGCACGGATTTCTGAGATGTTTTGTCAAAACAAAGATTAATAAAATGGAATTTATCAATATGTATGGGTTTTAATTGACTTAATCATATCTGAGTGTTGGACATAATGGCATTTTATTGCAATGCTTTAAGTATTGATATAATTTAAAAATTCCTCTCTGCACAAAACTCTGAATCTGAAGGAGTCTCGTTACTCCTTCTGCAGATACATTGTTGATATTGAGTCCAAGCAAACAACCAGCATATTAAATGACAGAAAGGTGATGTAAGCAGACACGACATCTATAAACTCACACCTACTTACCAAATTAAAATGACCTCAGTTTGTCCACGCAGGTTTGCTGCAGTGACATGGCAGTGAATTATGGTAGCAGATAAGGGTGCTTGGGATAGAAAGTGACCTTTTAAAGTAATCCCAGCAAAAATAAATCTTATTTTCATTTTGTTATAAACTTAAAAACATAGGAATGGAGCATTTCAACCACTAGATTTCTCTATATTATCCATTATATTGACATATTAGAAAGTAAATTAAAACAGTGAGCATTGTCATCAGGCTTCATCATCAGCACGTTTCAGCATCAAGGCAATTCGAAGTGCTTTACATGATGAAAACACAATAACTAAACAAAAAATCTTTACATTGCAATAATAAAGAGAAGTAATCCAGACTAAAACTCATTATGCCAAAGTAATTATTGAAATCCAATCCAGCTCTCTGATCGATGTTAACGGCGTTGTATGCTGCACTTGGGTCCAAAAGGTTCTTTCACGGTTCTTGTTGATATGGATGTCAATGAACACTTTGATAATGAATCCAGACTGAAAGACATGAAAGTGGTTGCTCATTGTTAAGCAACTACTTAGCTGTTGACACAAAGCCGTTTCCTTTACTTTGCTGATGAATGAATCCAACCGCAGCTTGTCCAAATTGTTCTGTTTTTTATCAGTGGGTTGATAACGTCTCAGGTGTTTCCTCCAGGCTTTAAAAGCAGAGTTGAGTTTACCGTTTGAATCGAACTAGATGCGATGCATTGGTTATGACACTAAGACCTCAGGAGGACGATCTTAATCAATGTATGATTTCTTCTAAGTTTTTATAGTTGAGTTGGTGGCATTGTTTCACTTTGATTGGACACAGCATTGGTGCTGGATTTGATGTTGATCTTGCCAATCAATCAATCATCTTTTATTTGTATAGCACATTTCAGCAGCAAGGCATTTCAAGGTGCTTTACATAATTAAAAAACAAAATAAAAACAGCATGTGACATTGAATAAACGGTAAAAAAAGAGATTTAAAAAAAAAAAGGAAGATAAAAACATACTTTTGTTATGGAATTTAAGCGCTTGTCGTCGCCGGACTCCGCCGTCCGTTTAACACGGGTATTATCCAGGCCCCGTCGCCTAACAGGACAAGGTCTCCAACCTACCAGTATGGCAAATCTCCACAGAGTTTTCTTCCTGCCGGAAACAACCTTCACCTCAGAGGAAACAATGGACTTCACAACGCCTGAAATTTTAGACTGGAAGTTTTTGGATTCAGGTGGAGGAGTAAGCTTCTTTAAGTTTTTCAGTTATTTGCTTTTTGACTTTACCCAATGGAGAAATGATTGCTTCAAGTAACCTTAAGATTAAACTGTTCTTAATTGACAGATTTTTTTAATGACTTATGGCTCTTGCCCAAATGGAAGGGAAAAAATTGCTGTTCTAAAAAGGACAACAGTCTTGTATCAGCCTTTTTAGTGAAAACGCTAAAAAATGATATATTGATCAGCTCAAACTGTTTTTGTAGATGGCCCAATTGCACACAGACAGAAGTCAGTAAAGTAATATGTTTACATAACGTTACACTATGTCTGTGTTGTGATGTAAGGACACGTTCTCCAGCATTGCCTTAATATGCGTTTGACACCAGCACACGTAATTTCACCACCAGTTTGAACTGCGGCACAAACAATAAATTCAGATTTTATTTCTTGAAAAACACATTTGTCTCCTTTATATTTTACGAAACCTACAGAGGATTACCAATTGTCCATCTAGTGTTTTTTTTTTTTTTTTTGCGGAATAAAGAGTACATTTCAGACACTAACATTTTTGATGAAATGTTGGTATAGCAATTGATTTTGATGCCGAGTCTCTGCCTTATAACTACTGAGTGTAAATTCTTTCCTTTAGTCATTTTTCTACAGCTTGAATTCAAATGTAAGAAAAATCTGTCCTCTCTACACTTTCAGATAACTACCACTGCAGTATAAGCTACAGGATCATGTCCCAAGCAGGTGTTTTTGTGAGCTAGTTGGCACCAAAGTTAATATCTGAGGTGGGGGGGGAGGGGGTGAGAGAAGAGAAATCGAGAGGAGAAAGTGAGAGATTCTGTCATGCACTGGGTCAGAGGAATGTCTGACTATAATCATCTGTGATGGTATAATCACAGCTCAGTCAAACTTTACTCCTGCCTTTTCTACCCCCTCCTCTCACAACTGAGCAAAGCTCCCTCTGATATGAGTGAAACTGGCAATGGGACTTCAGAGAACCACGTGTCAACTTCGTCAGAAGAGTCTTTATTATTCCCAGACTTTCTATTTTTTGAGGCTAATCTATGAGTTCTTTGCCCAATATAATCTGCGTCCATGTGTGAAGAGTGTCCCACTGCGGCTGCCATACGCTCAAAGATTAATGAACCCAATTTGCAAAAGTGACCTTTTGGCTGCTAAATCACTGCCTCTACTAAGCCTCTTAATGCCTGCTTTAAAAAAAAAAATTGTTGTAGAGAACCACTCTTCAGACAGGAGAAAGGAAATAAGCGCACTACAATTTAGAGGAGGAGTCTGGATTAAAGTCAAGATGATGTGGAGAACGTATGAGGCCTTGCAGGAAAAGTTTCAGTGAAGTGAAATGGGAAAAAAAATTACTTCTCAGAGTAGTTTTATTGCACCATAATTTTTACTTAACTTGTAATATTATTTTGAGGTAACATGAATCATCCTTGAGTACAATTTCTCGCTACGCATCTAGAGTTACTTCACTTAAGAAAGAATGAATACATTTCAGCCAAAAATGTGCCGGACAGAGACACAAATTTAAGGTGTACGTTAGTGAGACTTCTTGTTAGTGCCTCATCGACATGGAGTTTGCATGTTTGGCTGTAACTGTGTTGTCAGCTGCAACTATAGAAACTCCAGTAGACTGGATTTTGCTGTCAGTTAGCCATAAATCCACTGCAAACTAAGTAGTTAATTAAAAATGAAAAAAGTTCAACAATACTTTAGTTAGAAATGTCACCTGTTTTTGGTATATACTGGTGGGTGTTGGCACCAGGCACCTTATTTTTGCCAGAAGTAAAGAGATAAGCCTTTAATTGTAAGATTATTGATACGACTCTCCATGTACTATGGTTTATTATTATGATGCATTTGCTTTCAGCTGTTTGCAGGTTTTTTTTTCCTCTGAGATCATTAAATGTGTTTAGCTTTAGGGTTAACAATGGCAGTGTACCCAAAACTGGAAGAGGTTTGAGGACGCTGTTGGAAGCAAATGTACAAAACTGTCTCCACATGTGTTTTCAATATTACAAACGGAGAGATTGCAGTTTTTCTAGTAATATGTCACAATCTGTACTTCTCTAAATCCCCAGTATCTGAGTAGTCATAGTCAGTTTTATAGTTAACAATTTGTCATGCAGCAGCTGTTTTAAGTTTGAGCTACAAACTCCATAACAGATGTTGGGATATCTTATTTTAATGTTTGGCTTTAAATAATGATACTTTGATTGCTGTCTTTATTTATTTATTTTTTTTTAGATTTTCCATTAAATTAAACATCTTTATTTGCTGATGCATTTAGTATCTTTGTTGTGCTTATTTTATAGCACCCAGAGCTAAACTACATGTGGATTTCTACGTGGTGCTGGATCTCTGGAACCAATCTTTGATCAGAAGGAGGTAGCCGACAAACTCCACCCTCAGTTTGGCAGCAAGAGACTCAAAACATCAAAGTAAAACCAGTCCAAATAGTCACTCGTCAGCAGAAAGATAAACCAGTTCAACTACAGCGTATGTGTTTGCAGATTTGTGTTTACGAAGTAGTTTCAGTAACCAGGGACAATTCAGATTTAAGCTTAGATGCATTTAGCTGTGTCCTACAAGTAGATTGAAAATGTCCTTGCTGGGTCTTGGTAATAACATCTTATTCTGAGCAGACTGATTGGAAGAAGCAGAATCTTAAGCAAAATAAACAATGTTGTTATAACCCTTGTGGCCTGCAGTCACTGACATTAACTGGATAGCTGTGGATATTTGTTCAAATCTCTGTGAAAGGAATGATCCTAATTGATAATAGTAGCAATCCAGAGAACCTTCATAAAACAATCCACATTTAGCCCAAGGGGAAATAACATGTTAAATTCTGAATTTGCAAGCCTGTCGGACTTAAAATTTTAACATGTTTTGGAATCGTAAACGAGTAAGCGGCTTCAGCTCGGTGTATCTTAACTAACAGCTTGTTTACATGTTTCTTCCCTCTCTCCGAGTTTAAACGGGTTGGAGAAAACAGTGATGCGACCTGGAGCCTTAATTTCAAAGATTCTGTTTGTGAACGACAGATTATGCCTGGTGGGGTTTCCTCTTGATGACATCTTGATTACCTACACTTTTTAGATTCAAACCTAAAAAATCCACCAGAAAAGCTTGAAGACTTGTCCAACCAGGACTGGACACACTCTGTTTGTCCAACTCTGTCCAAAGTCGTGCAACTGTGTTTCCCCATTCCACAAGGGAGGCGACCTTCAGTCGAACCAGCAAGTTTCATGTTGATGATTTGTTGAAAGTAGTTCTAGATCCAAGTCAAATTTATTTCTAAAGCACATTTCAAAGTGCTTTACATCATAAAACGTAATATAGAAATGTATTATGAAACAAGCAATAACACATTTTGTGAAATGCCATCAAAATCGTCAAGCAAATATACATCAAATCATTGACTGAATGCAAGTGTTTTAATCAATAAATAAACAAATACAATTTTTATCACTATACAAAAACAAAATCCAGTTCTTTTCAGTGTTTCGCTGAATCTTTCTTTGGAATAAGTAAAGATGTCTTCCATCAGAACTGACTGTGAGGATGCTGTAAACATATTAAATATTAAAGTAGCCATCAAGTCTGCGACATGATTTGTCCAGTGGTTCTGTATCCACAACTGTAGATTTGCAAGTAGGAAAAGTATCGAGTCATCAAACATCTTATTCAGCAATATGGTCAAATTTACAATTACCTTTTACATTTTTTTCAATGATTTCAATTACAGCAGGAGTAATTGGAATCGGATTGTACAGGCAAATGGCCCAGGCAATTTGAAACTGTAGTTCCTGAAAAGTTTATTTTATGTATTCTCTATTCTGCTCCGTAGTTTTTGTTTCCTGGAAGAGCATGCAGAGATTCATTGTTCTGCATCTTAAATACATCGAGTACATTCACTTTGAAAGGCTCATTTAACTGCAGAAAATGGATAATACATTTCTCAGACACAGACGTCTGAGCATATGGCAGATAAATGGGATGAAGTTGGTATCTATGGGAGACATTTTAGCATAAACATCTGGCATCTTAGGCTGACTTAAGGATAACCTACCTAAGAAGTCCTCTGAGCCATCACTCGTGCTACGAGGGCATCACCTAAGCTTTTAGTGGTATTAGAAGTGCACTAAATTAAGATTTAGCTGAAGTGCGCAGCTCTAGGTTTTCCATCATTTCTTGTATCCCCTTATTTAAAATGAAATGAATGCAGTTGATTGGGGTAAACAGAGCAGCACTGTGTCTGACATCACTCTTTTTTTTTGCACACAAATTCATCAGGGTGTCTCTCTGTAACAGCACAGTCAAAACCTGATGCTGGATGGGTTTGTCATTGAGTCTGACATTGGCAGAGAGATTGATTGTGGCGTCATTCACTCGACACAAATATGTTTTAAAGCAAATGAGTGAAAGATCAGATCTGTCAGGAATATTGATGAGGAGGTTTTTGCCGAGGCTGCCTGATGGCAGAAATAAACCACGTTGACTGGGGGTATTTTTATTCCTCTCAATGGGCTCCAGTTGTTTTAAGCAGTCTGTGTGTGTTTGTGGGCTGCATCAGCTTCTGTCTGCGTGCAAGAATGTGTTAAGTGCATGAGGAAAGGCATGCTGCCTGCACAGTGCTAAAAAAATCCTTCCATTGACTTCACCTTATCCAAAAAACTGATAAGGTGTGTGCTTCCCCTCTGTCGTGGTCCTTCTCTATTTACAGCTAAGCCTTGAAATATTGAAAATCTTTTAAAATGTCCATCTTTTAGTTCGTGTGTTTTTATTTTTATTTTCCCAGAGGAATTACAACCCTTTAAAACTGCAAAACGTAGAAAGTGAACTAGGTTAATTTGTGACAGCAGAGACGGTGTTGCATGTCTACCCTGATCTAAGAATTTTTGTTTTTAATTATTTGTCTCTTTTTACTTTCTTGCCATTAGTGGCCATTATTTGTTAGTAATTGACAGTAAATGACCCAGACTTGGGAATTGAACCTGTGGAAGCAGCGTTGAGGACTGTAGCCTCGGTACAGGATTCACCCGCTTAACCACTGAGTCCCCTGGTGCCTGAAAATGTTTTTTTTTATTTTTTATTTTTTTATGTTTGAGCAAAGTAAGGAACAACATGAACACATAAAAGGTGAAGATTCAAGTCTGGCTCCAATTGCAACACTGTCATTTCTAAACTTGAGCTATACAGTTTTTTTTTACTCTTGTTTTATGACGTTACTATAAATGTGCAGCCTGCACTTGCCCATCTAATGGTTCCACCTATGATAGAAAGTTATAGATAAAAAAAAGTAACAATCATCTACGTCCATAATGTATTTCTGTAAGTCCAAGGTTGTGAAAAGTATCTTGATTTTTTTTTTTTTTTTTTGCTGCTCTAACCCTTTCTTGTCTTCGATTTACACAACCTCAAAAATCTTTTCTGGTTCCTGCTCAGCACTTTTTTGCTGGCAGATAATCAAAATTGTGAAGAGAAATGAGAAACTACACTAAAACGTAAATGGAGAGATGGTATTTTGAACTGTAGTTGGTTGCTGGTAGGATTGCATACGAGCTTTAGACCACATAAGAAATTTTAATTACAGTGCAATGTTCCTTCTTGAATCTGACTCGGCATAAATAAATTTAGTGTATTTTGTTCAAAATCAAGTTCAGTCACATATTTGAATTATGCAAGCTGAATTTTCTACCCCTCATTTCCTGCAGTACAAGGAAGTATTGGGATAACTAGTGTAGATTTTAGTAGACATCTAATTTTATTTTTCTATATTCAATTATTGCCTGGGGATGAAAGTTCAATGCCGTATTATTCCCTGCAAGTGGTCAAATAATTATTTAGTGAATTAGTGATGAAGTATGTAGAGATATTCTAAGTTTGAGCCATAGCAAGCATTTAGCATACTGAGGTGAGTGGAATTTTCATCAGTGAAGTCTGTGTCTGCGTAGCATATCATCAGGTTAATTAATTTTCTTGTCAAATCATTAATGCGTCAAATTGTGGAGATGTAGCACAACGTGTAGAAATATTTCAGATAAGACTTTTGCACATTTGAATGTATTGTTTAACAATAATAAAAAATATATATATTTTTTCATTATATATTTTAGTGGATGAGAATTTTAAAGTACTTTCTAATTATTAATCCAGGACTTTCTGTCTTCCTGGGGCATAAATATGGCAAGAGACACAGTCATCCTTCACAGGCAACTTGGCTGAGCGAAAACCCCATATTTATCTGTCAAAAACACGCCGAGCAGGACTGTAAGGAAGTCTCCAAACCTCTCTGTACGTGAACTGCAGCAAAGTGTGACATTTTGTAGTCACCCAGTCGTCACAACAACCATTAGACGCCATCTACAAGCTAGCCCGTCATTTGTGTGGCATGGTAAGGAAAAAGCCAGGCATGTCAGGAAAAAAGTGTTTTCCATCCTACCACCACAAGTATTAAAGAAAAGTGACGTTTGCTAAACTCTACGACGACTTTAATTGCAGCTTTAGTGAAAGAAAAGAAAACTGAATCTCTTAGCAGCAAACATTAATGAGAACTTGGCATGAAAATGAAGGATGAAGATGCAGGAAAAAAAAAGTCTCATGCCTACTGTTGAGTATGATGGAGGAGATGTGATGCTCTGGGCCTGTTTCTCTTCCACAAACAGCCTTAATAAAATGACGTGTACAGTATTAAAAGTATAATTATGCTAATAGTTATTTTGGCAAAAAATAATTATTTAGTACCATCAGGTGATCTCCCCGCTACCGAAATATACTAAAAGTAAAGGCTGTCTCTCATAAAAGATTTATTTATTTTGAGGTTTTTTACACATCTTCATTGAGGGGGGTCTGCAGACCTTGTATTTTTTTCTATTTACTTCAATACATAAATTAAGAGTAAATTTAGAAACTAAATATTTGCACTGTTATGTTTGGTGTAGCGCTGCACTGTGGTCTCAGTCATACTGTTGCCAAACGCAAGAAATCCTGGGGTTAAAAGCTCAGCTTTTGGTCTTTCTGCATTAGCTTGCATGCTCCCCCATGCATGTACGACTTCTTTCTGGGTACTCCTTCCTCCCACAGTTTAAGAACAGGACTGTTTGGTTAATTGGTGTGTATAAATTGTCCTAAGAAGTGTTTCTGTGATGGACCAATTGCACTTTGGAGATGTCACACTGCCACTACTTGCTCAAACCTTTGATGATTCTTTCACATTTTGCCATTGAAGATGCAGTGATTTTATTTATACATGTACCCTGATGGCGCACTCGTATAGGGGATACTTAAAACAGTTTTACGCTCATTTCATTTACTGCACACAAGCAATGAGATTAATGGTTCCCACCTTTCATGTGACATTCATGTGTTTAAATGCCTTTGCATTGCTCGTTTTTTTTTTTTTTTTTAAACTTTAGAATGCATTAGACAACACTTGTTGGGTATTAGCGCTTTTCATCCTTTCTGTGTCAATCTGTTTGATTACACTAAGGAAGTAGCATAATGTTTTTTTCCCCTCTGGACAAGGGCAGTCTGTTGAGAGGGTGGTCATTGGGTTAGGACATTAGTTACCCCCTCCTTATTCACACAACGTGCTCACAGCAGCTGAGGCTCTCTCTTAGCAACCAGCAGAACGTTTCAGGGAAATTCTTCTGTGTGGTCGTGCTCCCCTAAAGAAATGTGATGATGATTCGACCTGCTAAATTAGAGCAACACTTTCAAATTTTTGGGCACTCCTGTCAGACACAAGGCAAGGCGTGGGGCTTTCAGGCGGCTGTCCTTTTTCTCCTGTTGCCGCCTTTGGTCTTTATTCATGAGAGAATACTCTGCTTTGGGAGGTAAATAGACGCTGCAGCGTTCTTTTGCTATTTATTAAGTATTTAGCATCTGTCTCTCGACAAGAAAAGCTCAAAACTAATTAATACCATCTGAGAAAAGTGTGCAAAACTGCTCCCATGTCCTCACAGTGTGGGACTTGTTCACAGTGGGGAGGGGGAGACAGACAGACTGAAAATTAATTTGAGACAGGAGTGTGCTGTGAAAATGAAAGGAGGAGCAGAGATGGATAGAAAGGGAGCAGAGAAAGCGTCCAGGGAAGCAAAGAGTCTGGCCCATGCGGGGTCTCTGGGTTCTCCCCCGTGCTCCTCTGTTTACACATAGAGAAATTTCTGACAATTTCACAGCTTCGCTTTTCAGTGGCCATTGAAAGGGACAGATTCCTTCCTGGTTACTCACCCTCTATCCACTGAGAGTGGTTGCTATCATGGGAAAATCCAAACCTTTGGCATCCTCAGTGGGTTACCTCTCTGCGTTGTGCTATAGCCTCAGTGCAAACAGCGGCCCCACGTAATGCCTGTGAAATCTGTGTGCACGCGGGGTCCGGGGCACATTGCTGGGATTAAATCAAACAGGACCCCTCATTCAGGGGGTCCGCTCTTCAGCACTGGGGTCTGTTTGCATTCATGCGTCTCTTTCAGCTCGGTCCAGTCAGACCGTTTCTCTCCGTTTGCTCTGTGCAGGAGAACGTATTGTAAGATTCTTCCTAATATACGGGCTGACCCTGCCAGATGTCATGGCCACAAAAGCCTCTTCTCCCTAATCAGATGAGGGCGCCTTGAGGGCAAAGTGGCACGGCGGCCTCATACATCCAGGATGATGATGGGGGGGAGCAGATATAGCAAGGCACAGGCAGCCAAACATTACAACAGGACTCAACCTGGACTATATTTCAAGATGGAAGTGACCAAGTTCTCTTTATGATGGCCTTAAATATGCTTAAACTAGCTGTGGTCTCTTTGCCCTCCTTCACTCAGAAAGGAGCTATGGGCCTCTTTACACCTCGTCCCAGGTGTCTTATTACACAGCCACCTTGTCCACACACACACGCACACACACACACACACACACACTACCTACTTGAGTTATGGTCATAACTCAAGTAGAGTTATGACCATATCTCAGCCTGTGTAAGCTGAACTACTGGAATAGCATTCAGCCCATGCACAAAGGCAAACCACAGAAAGCTGTCTGTGTTTCTTTACTTGTTTGAAGGTTATGGAGTCAGATTCAGTCTGCTTGTGTGCACTTTGGGTGAGCGAGAGAATTTCAGCTCCACCGTGAGCAAAAACCGTGGGGTTCTTCTGGTAAAACCCCACTGATACAAAAAGAAAGCCCTTGCAGTCTGTGTGAAGGTTTATGACTCATTCATGCTGCTGTGTGTTTAATGAGCGTATGAATAGAAGTAATCAGGTGCGCTTGGCAGTGGTCCTGTATTCTATTAGTGTCGAACATGGTGCAAGTTGATGAGTTATGAATGTTGTTTTCGGGGCAAACAGCGCGAGACGATCTGAGGCACAGTTCTGAGGTGAGAATATATTGATCACGCGCAGCATCAAGCAGGGACGGCAGCTGGGAGGCGACGGGAGAGCTCCGCTTCGACGAAGCCCACTGGCGAGCTTCTTCTCGTATTCTGCTTTGTTTGTGTACTTACAGCAACCCCAGGAACACCTCCCTCCTCTGTCTCTCTCTCTCTCTCTCTCTCTCTCTCTCTCTCTCTCTCTCTCTCTCTCTTTCTGCAGTGACCACTCAGAAGGCTTGAGAGATTGGCAGAGAAGGGGATGTGAGCAGGAGGAGAGTGCAAAAGAGAGCACTTAGTCTGTAGGGCATTAATAAGCATAGCTCTTGGCGAGCAAGTGCTTCCTACATTCCCACACAGTAAAATCTCACACACAACACGTATATTCCACCACTCGCACGTTCGGCGATGGTTGGCCCCTCGCCAGCACCTCCCCGGGCTTGAAAAGAGGGGATGTGTAGTGCAGACCTCAGCAGGAGTGTCTGTCTGAGGGGACGGCAGAGTGTGCAGAGCACTTTGCCACTGTGGAACAATCCATTATCCATACCCATCGGTCTGCATCTCAATGGTTCCTGCCAGAAAAGGAAGAGCCAAAGTGTCAAGCAACAGGCAAGGGCTTCCTCTCCTGAGAATCGTGTCTGTGGATCCATATACCAATGCATGATTCATATTCAGACTGAGTGGGAGCAGTGATGTTGTCTCTGTTTTAATGACCTCTCGGGTCATGGATCTTGTGTCTTCTGCCATGTATGTGTGACAGCTATAGCTATGGGACCTTGTCTGGATTGGGGTGGGCTACTATGCTACTAACGCCAAAAAACAAATCAACTGACTTTGCTGAGCCTCAAAGCAAACCTTTATTTTGTTTCACCATAAAAAGGGGACTTCTGTGTACCTGTGGTCACTTCAATCTACCAGATGTTTATCCTAAATATTTAAATTGAAGCCGAACAGGCATCGTCTGGTCACATTTCAGTACGTTCGTTTTCGCAAACCTTTTATACAACGGTGCAGTCCACCTGGACGACACCGCTCCCGCTTCAGTGTATGTTGCGCTTCTACCCTCTGGAGTTCCCATTTCTTCCCGGGGGTTTTGTTTTGCGGTCACAGAGATATTGGCACACATTTCTCCAGGTGCTGAACAAAAACGTTAGAGTTTCCTTATAGGAATTATTAACTATTCACCAGTCTTATAGTGAAGAATCATACAAAATGTACCACCGTGTTGAACAAATGTTCCTCAAAATTATTGGTCTTGCGGATACAAAACCTGGATAATGGAGGTGGACGAGTAGAAAAGAAACATCAACATGGCTGTCTGAATCAAACATGGCAAAAAACACAGCAAAAAAAGTTCTGACACAATTCTTCACACACAGTCATGTCAGAATAATTCAATCCAACCCTGAAGTCGAGTTCAGCAGGCAGATGCCTCTCTGGGAACAAGGTGACTCAAATTTTTGTCACTCGTCTACGTCGATGAGAGCCGAATTTGGCACTTTGGATGAAGTATGATGTGGCCTTTAGGTAGTGACATGACCAGAGATTATACCTGTCCAGGTGTTAAGATAAGCTACAGACCTACAGAAGTACAAAATTAGAGGTGGAGGGAAAATTATTACTTTTTCTGTTGTTTTGTAAATAAGAAATTTAAGTTTAACTTAATTTTATCTGTGTAACCTTTACTTTAATCCCCGTAATTATAACCCATTGAAATAAATTGCCTTGAGAAGTCTCCTAATTAGTAAACGTGTCATTTGATTTTATTCTAACTGTTCTGTGAAGATTTCAGAGGTTTGGTAGAGAAGATTAGTGAACAGAAAACAACCATAAAGACCAGGGAAAAGCTGCAAATAAACCACAACATGTCTGACCTCCTTAACCTTGAGACCAGGCATAGGGGACATTAGTGAGAGAAGCAGCCAAAGGACGCATTAAAAATCTGGAGTAGCTGCAGAGATCCATGGATTAAGACAAGGAATCTGTTGACAGCCCAGCTGCTTGTTGTCCACTTCATAAATCTGGATAATTCTTTATGAAATAGTGGGGGGGGGAATGGCAAAATTATAAAGAACATAATCAGTACAACACAATAAAACATCCTTCCAGAGCTGCAATAGAGTAGTTTTAATCAAAGCGTTTTCATGTCTTAGGTTCTAAAATCACAAAATTAGTTTCAAAATGAGATGGTTGGAGACGCAGCCCAAAAGACTTGGAAAGCTTGGTCTGATCAAGTATTGCTCAGGGCAGCTGAATACAAATACAACCCACGGTTTTCAGATTTTATCTGTTAAAAAAAAAGTTCACCAACAAGTTGACTTTTTTTCTTTCTTTCCCTGGTTTGTGCTTTTCTGACTCATAAAATTCCAATAAAACAAAAATACGTGGCTTTAAAGTGACAAAATGTGAAGACGGGATGTACATCCTTTTTTTTCCCTGTAAATGCACTCTGCCACAGCAGGAAGCAGGCGGAGACAGAAGGAAACACATTGAAGCAAAATACCCAGCAGAGAAAGTGGAAACAAACAAGAAAGCGAGTGAGTCATGGGAATTATTTTTGAGTGACTGGCAGAAGGAAACACTCAGCTGCTCTGCCAACAATTTGCCTACCCCATTTCCTTAAATCACGCAATATCGAGCACTTCCTTCAAATGTTGTTTTCATCTAATTAAATGCAATTGAAAGAGAAGAGATTATATAACCACATTACAAAGTTTTTTTTTTTTTTTTGACTAAAAACTATTTTGGAAGCCCGTGTCTATGGGCATGGATAATTTAATTCCAGCACTAATCTGAAGGAGAGATCAGTCAGAGCTAAAAGTGGATCCTTTATAAACTAATAAAATGCTCCCGGCTTGTTTCTGTGCTCTTTAATTATTAAAAATCAAATTGTTTTAACTTATTGTATGCCTCTGTCTTTTAAGGCTGATGATTTTCATTTAGCCTCAAAATGCACCATCAGAATATTAACAATAAAAATGCTGCAATAATGTTAACTTCTGGTCAATTTTAGTCATTTTGTAAATAAAATTCTGCACTGTGTTTAAACAACCTAGAAAGTATTTAAATGGGTTTTGGGGGGAAGCTAAACACCCAAAAGTCTATCATATAAATTCAACTGACTAATCACTTTCAACAATTGACACAAGCAATTGCCATCAAACACAACTAAAAACATTTTACAAATACATTGAAATATGTTAATTAAAAAAAAATCTAATTGTGTTCCCTCTTGTAGAAGAGAGAGAAAATTAAGAGGCTTGCTCTTAAGACGAAATAAAGACACGTTAGCTTTACCACCAGAGTCATTTTAGTGTAAAGCAGCTGGAGCGGCCTTTAATTTATTATTGATCTCCAGGTTCCGTCGGACTCGTTCTTTGTACATTAAAGAGCACCTGTGGTGTCTTTCAAAGCATTTTCTGTCGTGTAAAATATTCCACCTTTTCTTTTTTTTTTAAATCTGCTTTTAAAAAGAGATTCCAAGCCTCCAGAGATGAATTGAGGTTTTCTTTTTACCTTACAAACGTTCAGACAAAGAAAGTCCGGATGTTTCTGTGGTCTTCTTGTATTGACAGTCAGCAGAACAGCTGAACTTGTTGCACTTTCCATACTTAACCCGGTTTGTTTTTGCTTGTGAACCACATGCTTTCTACATTTCTATTCATGCTAATTTGCTTGTGAATGCTTCACTTTATCTTTTAGCATTTGTAGCTTTGAAAGACAATTCTCCAAAAACCCAGAAATCTGAAGGACATGTTCAGCTGCAGAACAAGAGAAGTGAATCACACAGAATTAAGGCGACGACAATTATATTCCTATAGTTTTGGCCTGCTCCATCTCAGCTGTGCAATTTCTTGTACAAATACTTTATGGTCATTTTCATTTACTGTTTACCTTGAAAAGTTGTATTTTCTGTATTGCTAATTTACACTGTAAACACGCGGCTGAACCACAACAGCTGAAACTATTTTGAACTCACCTGATCTTCAGGAGGAGGAAATTCTGACGGTGTGTTTTGAAAACATTGCATTAGTTGCATTGTGGATGCATTGTCTTCTCATCCTTATTTATCTGATGCAACTTAACACATGCCCTGTGTCCCACATACAACAAATATAAACCCCCCTGTTCACTACTTTTTCTGCCTCTTGCTGTTTTCATGACATTGAGCTTAAACTTCACAACAAAGTGTTTTGAACCATGACTTGACAAATAAATGTCCTGCTTCAGTCAGGGTTGACACTTAAACGGATCTCCTCGTCACGCTGTTCACCTTTTGATATCATGAGACCCAGACAAAGCCTAATCACCGATCAAAGGTTACCTCGCCATGGCGAGGCTTCAAGAAGGGCGTTCCAAGACTGAAGGAGTGTCATCGGCAGGTTGCAACAGAAACGCAGAAAGGCTGGATAAGTCAGAAAGAAAAGTGGATTTCCTGTGGCCGCCTCCCACGCTCGAGAACCGGTTCTTGAATGTTTTTGTTGTCTGAACACGTTCAGAAGTCCAGTTATTAAAAGTAGCTAATGGATGCATGTCTATCAGCAGATGGCATCGTTGCCTCCAATCACAAGCAAACATGATTCATTTAAATTTTGGTTTCTTTCATTCTATTTCATTATGACCTTAAGTGACATGCCTAAAAAAATAAAACAATTTATTTATTTTTTTTTTTGTAAGCCGTTTTTTTGACCTGCTTGGTAACACTAGAAACATGGCCGTCTTGTCAAAGACATCATTTTCTTTATAGATGTAACAGTTTATAGCTTTTTTGCTGGCTTATTCCTAACCCAGTGGCTGTGGTTCAGCGCACTCAGATTAATTACACACGATTAATTTAAAGTTAACTACAGCAGACATGCTACACGGCAGAGTATTTCAACAAACACGGTCGTCGGCCCTCCCACCCCCTACATACACACATGCGTTTGAATTTTAATTAGCTTTATTCTAACGTTCTTCTCACTTCATTAACATACCACGCTGCCTCAGAATATCTGCTATGCATTAAACATGGCTGGTAATGAATGTGACCAATTTGATACCGACTTGCTTTGATCTACATGAAGGATCGCAAAACATAATTAGTGATAATCTTTTATTTTTGTGCGTGTGTGTGTGCGTGTGTATTGGTATGGTATGTGTATCTGATTTGGACCATGGTTTGATACAAGCAGCTCTTGTTTTCGGGGTATAGTGGTGACAGAAATGAGCGCATCAAACCACTGAGGGATGTTTGCCGGCCGACCAAGCCATCTGCCGGCAGGATGCATCATTTGGGCACCTTAAATAACAACAGGCCAGGTAGCCACCAGCAAGCTTCAGTGGGTAGACAGCCTGCCAGCCAGCAAGTAGACACGTCAGCCGGCTTCTAACATATTCAGCCAAGTCGCAGGAAGCAGCTGAATACATTTGAAATGGATGAGTTTCAGAGTGATAATCGTGGTTTTCCTGTGAAAAGGGAGCAGAAGGGCAAGCAGAGGGTCTGGCTGAGAGGGTAATGGGGCTAATAGAGCTGGTAAATGAAAAGTCAGATGATAACACTGCAGCTCGTTCCGTCTACGCTCATGTGTGACCCTCTTGTATATGTATGTGTGCGTAAAAAGAGAGCAAGCGGAAGAAAATAGATGCCAGCAGTTGAGCAGGAGGGAGTGGTAGGAAGGCCAGCGACCTCCCTCTGGGTCTGATGAATCCTTCACAGTTCTGAGAGATTGATGAAACATTCATGACGGACGTCATCCCTTTCCATTTCCCCGTCATGGTTTCCACCGCCCCATCTGCGTGACTTCCTCCGTCCTCATATCAGATGGAGACGTGAATTTCATTTGTCCAAAATAACACACCTGTTTATCTTCCTCCCATTGAGCACATTTCCATTTTTATTCTTTCGCCGACACAGATTGAAAATGCGTCCAACGAAAGTAAATAATTTATCCACGTATTAACCTCCATACTTGCGAGGTGCAAAGCTTGTGGAAATTCTCCGTCCGCCACACGCAACCACATACAAAGGAGGCACGATCCGAGAAATGAACGAACTGTTTATGATTTATTTACTGCTCGCCGGAGATGGTTTATAATGTGAGGTTCTTCACACATACACAGACATCCGTGTTTAAGTGCACTGTCAACAAACCAGGGATCAGTCTCTCTCCCATCTGCTGAGTGTGCCAGTTTGCCGCAGGCATTAAGACACCTTCAGTTGCGCCCCACACAACGGTGGAGAACGAGTCACGCCACAATAGCATCCTCGGCTCAAAACTGGAGCAGACACTGTAGTAACAACAGGAATAAATTACTCCATCTCCATGTAGACAATCTTGAGTAAAATGTAAATGAGACTGGAAGGAAAAATAGTTTAAAGTTGAATCTAGCTGCCATTTTCCGTAAACGTAGTCTAGATTGTTTTTAGGAACCTAATCTCCAGCTTTTTTTATTATGAATTTTGGAAGCATAAGAAACATCGCCAAGAAATTTCTTGCTCCCATATCCTTGTATTTATTCCTCAATTTAAAATCTTGAAGTAGCTTGTGGATTTGTGCTGTGTTTAATTGCTATCGCAGCAAAGTGAGTTTAAGCAACATCAGCGAGCAACACGGCATAATCGGTGGACGGGACGCCAGCCCAGGCTGCAGGGTTGAACCGAGGCTCTTCGTTCGGTTTGATCTCATTCCAGCTCACGTGCGCCAACGCCGTCTCTTTCCTACATCCCTCTGTCTAAATTGGATCGGACAGTTTGGGGATCATGGCCTTCCACTCCACTCTGAATATGAGCAGAGAAATGCGGATGGTCGTCAATGTGCTCCCATTAGGACCCCTACTGTATGGATTTTCCTTTGGATATAGAAGCATTTCATTCTATAATATTGAGCTATCCCCACAGTGACCATAAACACATTCACCATGAGAGCTCCATTTTTGTCTGATTAGTCCATTATCCTCCATTTTAAAATCAATATCCAAACCCAGGTCTGTCTGCCTGATGGGAGAGACAAAAAGTATGTGCCTCCCCTCCCCCCGAGTCATGCCATTAGTCATCCATCTTCACCTTGGCTTCTGACCCACCGTGGTTTCCGTTTCACACTTCTGAAAGTTTTGCAACAGTTTTAATCTTCTCTGTAGGATGCTCAAAGGTCACCAGGTGATGTGCTGAAAGGGCTTATCTCCTGTTTAACAGGTCACAAGCGACCAGCTGGCTAAGCCCCTTAGCTAGTGACCGGAGACACCCCTGACGTTATGCGACTCGCGATATCTGACACAGATAAAAGCTTATAACGCCCACACTTGGCTGTTGGTGCTTATTACTGTTCTGCTAGAATGCCTGTGGATGGATACAATAACAAGCAGGCAAGTTTGCAACCATCATCCGTCTGTACCGTATCTGCATGGCTGCCTGCTTTGTATTCTCAGGTGTTCGTCCGTAAACCGAGGTGCATCTGCAGAAGTAACGACGTGGGACAAGCTGGCAAGGAGTTGCAAATAACACCGTTTCAGCTGTCGATTTCTGTGTTGACAAAGTTGACAATGTATTTTGGAAACAAACCATGTCTGTGTATGGTATGTCAGTGTTTGTGTGTGTGAAATACTAATGTGTAACAGAAATGGTCTCCGACGTCCAGCAGCTCAAAACATAACAGGCTCTTAGAGCCGTCCTGATACAGAGTCTACACAACCATTTTGCCATTTCATTTGCTCGTCTCACTTATGAATTTTTTACAGAGTAATTTAAAACCTAAAAGAAGGCCCCTTCCCTTTCTTTTCCTTTTAATTATCAATGTTGAACCTGTAGCGCCTTATGAAAGCTGCACTGTAGGTGAATCTGTCAGGGTAGGTTAGGATAACTGACTTTCTCTCTATTTGCAAGTGTAAGTGCTTGTACATGCGTGTGGTACATATGTAAGCTCGGCGCTCTCTGGAACAGTACATCTATCCTTGCGCGCATGTTTGTGTGTGTGCAGAAAACACCATCTGCCTGTGGCTGCTGAGCTGAAATCCCTGAAAGGCTCTTGTTCCCATTTCAGAAACAGCTGATCAGTCATCCAACAAGCGGGCTGGCAGCTACATCAAAGACAAAGTTGTCTCTGGAGAACCAAGTGTTATTCATTCAGATAGATCACTCATAGTAGCAGCGGCTGGTTCAGTCTTGTCCTTAATGGTATATATAATATGATAAAAACGTTACACCGTATTATAATGAGAAGCACAGATTCTTTTATTGTCCGACATTGAAACCCATTAGCATATGGTACGCTACATACTCCCGTGTCAGGAATATTAATGGGGTTAAATAATTTTTCTACTTTGGATCAGGTATTATGAATAAAATGTATTTGCTGTGTGTATCTGGCCGCTGTTGGAATGCGACATCCAAACTGGGAAAACTTGGCGTCTGTGTCGCTGCTGTCAGCTCTCAACCGAGCGTGGCTCAGCTCCAGTCAGAGACAAATTATTAGACCTCAGCAGAAACCTGCGCAGGGGACTCGCCTCACCCCGGCCACGCTAATTAAATCTTCCAGACAGTCCAGCTCTTAATAAAGCCCGACATGACAGCTTGGCCTGTGAATATAAGAGTGACCCAATAACCCGGAAGTCGCCCGGTGGGTTTGTATGCATGCAGATATGCTGTGTGTGTGTGTGTGTGTGTGTGTGTGTGTGTGTGTGTGAGACACTTTTAGTAAGGGTCTTGCCATTGAGGGAAGGGGCAGGCACCTGTCCTCAGCTGAAAGAGAGGTCACTGTCTGGGGGTGTGGGAACAACCATGACTCAGCAGCTCTGCGGCTATATTTGCAAAACAAATTACTTCTCAGAGAACCAAGCACTTGATTAGCTCTTTCTTTACTTAGTCTCTCCCCCGCTTACTTTGCTGATGATATGGATCACGATGCAGATGCTGTGATAATTAAATTAGTCCTTTGAAAGAAGTAATTAGTATTTTTGCAGTTTTCAAATAAATCCTAGCTGCTTCTGAAGAACATTATATATCTGTCTGTATGCAGAAGTGCTGCAGCACCTCCTTACCTGCACGACTTTTGATATCTTAAACCTCTTGTGCTCACTTTAGTCCACCATCCACAATTCTCATACTTTCCAAAGACTTGGGATTCTGAGGAAATTTCTCTTGGTTTGTTTTGATGGGTGAGAAATTGGATAAAAGCCAAAAGACTGACAATTACAGTGACATCTTAAAAAAAAAAAAGATAAGCCTGTTTTATTAACACTGTAAATTGCCTGCAGAAGAATGAATACCCTTTGGATTTCACTTTGATGAAATATGTTATGTGCAGCCTAAAACTTTAGCACACCCTGTTGGAACATGTTGGTTCATGTTCCAACAGAACCATGCATGATCCTAAACCTACATCTGGAGCAACAATGCCATAGTTTAGGTCAGTGGTGTCCAAACTTTTGTCACAGGTTAACTTAGACTTTATTAAAAAAAAAAAAAACAAGTCACATTATGGGGGGATTCTTTACTTTTGCTTGGCCAACAATAAATGATTAATATTTGAAGGAAATTACTACAGGTCTATGTTTGCCTAAGTGGGTGGAATTTGTGCCTTTCTTGAATTGCGATCAAAGGCTGAACAAAATCTAACACCTGAGTTGGACTGTAGCCTCTTTTACGTGTTAAGGTCCAGGCGGTCTAGACCTGAGTCCAGTTGAGAATCTGTGACTCTTTGAAAATGTATGTAGACCCCAAAAATCCAGTCTGGCTTTGGTTTAACCTATTCTAAAAAGAAGTAATGACAAAACTGTAACTGAAGCAAAAGACGGCTCTGTAAAATGTTGACTCAGTTGACCTGAATACAATTGTACATCACTTTTTTTTTTCTTTTTTAGACAAAAACATTTTTTTTATAAAAAGCAACTCTTATTTTGCTGTAACTTCACAATGATTCACTACTTGGTGGTGGCCTGTTACATAAAATCCCTAAAAAAAAAACAAATTCAGTCCAACAAAATATGAATGCAAAAGGTGTGATGGTTTCTCTAAATGTGTATATGAGTGGACATTAAATACATTTGTTGAAATCCTATGCGAGTCCTTTAGATTGTACTCTTCACAAATACATCTGAATAGCAGTCTGTATGTTTAGATATTGTGGATGCTTACTGTGTCAGCAGGAATGCAGAGAAACTCCGACCCACTGACCTTGATTACTGCAAGTGTGGTTGCATATGAATTACCACAAAAAAAAAGAAAAAACCCAAAACAATTTATATGCAACCAATTGTGGGTCAAGGGCAACAAGCAGCTAATAAGAAATTCATTCTTGATTAGCAAATTAGCTTCATTACTGACACATCTTTATGCTCTGTTTGATCTATTTTGACTGTGTATTTATGAGTCCACAGAAGTTTTTTTAACAAGCAATAATTAGTTGAACCATATTGGAGCATGCAATTATCTCAGCAAAAGAAAAAAAACAAACAAACAAAAAAAAAAAAAACAGGTAAACTGGGCCACGTTCTCCGAGAAAGGCGTTGACCTATATTCAGAAGCGCGGAGTATTTAATAGAGCAACTCCTTTCACAAAACTACAGTTTTGAAATATTCATACCGCCACTGGTGCGGTCGGTGTTGCTTGTTCTCTCTCTGTTTCTTCCTGCGATGTGATTTAGTTTGGTAATTTTCAGCTTTTAAATCCAGGGTGCCCGAGACAGGCAGGATGGATTTCTTCAAAGGGGAGTCTGTGAGATGCAGTGCCCATTCTAATTCTGCCTGGGCACCACACCCACGGCCGCTGCCTGGTGCTGAGGGCAAAAGCAGCAGGACAGAGCTTACAACTACGGCTGCATGGGGCCAGCCTGAGAATATAGGTCAGTCTGCTTCATAGATGAAAGATGCCTACTTCAGTTTGCCAGAATGAAAAGCAGCGTGGAGGTGCTGTAAAGACGGATGCTTTTTGAAATGCACAGCAAAAGGCAGCAGGGATGACCACTGGGAGGGATGGAAGGGGGCATGTGGAGGGTATATGCAGAGTGGAGCGCGGAGGGCGAGTACGCTGGAGATGAAGTGCAGGGAGAGGCATGGGTGGAGCATGCGCTGTGGGTAAGAAAGAACTCACAGAAACAAGAGTGTGTTCGGTGTCTGGCAACCGGCGTCGGATTCTTTTTCTTAGTGATGAAAGGGAAATACAAAAAGCACGCTGCCTTCCTCTGAGCAGCTGCAGCTGGCACACAATATCATCCTCTGTTCGCCTGTGGCTGGTGGTGATAGGCGAGGGCCCACTGTTAATATTGCACTCACAGTTCATATAACCTTTTGTTTTCTTTATGAGTTCAGACCGATTTGGTTTTGTAACGCGTTTATATTTCCAGGATATTTCCACTAACGTCGTTAGCCGCTTTGATTGTTTTTGTTTTGTCACCACTTTTTTTTTTTTAATTAAAATCTCTCTTAAACCAATTCATCAATCAAATGATAAACTGCTATAAAGTCACTTTATACGCAGGTGATGCTGTGTGGCGATGTTTTTCCCAGTGTTTTGCTGGGTCTATAATAAAACAATTTAAAGTTTAAAGCATTTCAGAGGACACAAACACACAAATACAAAAATTAGGTTGGCACTTGGTGATTACTAGTACCAGGGATGCCAAAGTTTTAAAAAGTTATGATTAAAAATGTGGTTTTCTGTCTTGTTCCTTGAGTTTAAAGTTAAGTTTGATGGCAGATAAAGAGGCAGGGTTTTCTGTCTGTATGGAAACGATTCCATGCAGCTTGTTGCTGTGCATTTCTGGTCAGCTGGTTGAAAGACAGCATTTACATATTAACTAAAACACTTTCAAAACTCCAGCTGACGAGCCACAAACTCGACGCGCGCAGCATGGCTTCAAATATTGCACAGGACTCGCATGTTCAGCCACACGACAAGATTTGTTACTGCAGCAGAATTGATTCATGCAGAATTTAAAGAGACATCGGGCAAAAAATGAGTGGAAAGCAAGTTATGGGTGCTCATGTGGAATAATCAATAATCAGATGTCTATCATACCTTATGATAACTGACACTTCTTGACATTTCTCGTAGGTTGTCGGTGCATCAATAGCCACAGGACTCCAGTTTAGCCTCACAGCAGGTATTAGTGCATATTTGTTCACAAGAAAATGTTTTTCAGAGTCAAGAACTGGATAATGTAACCCTGACTTTAGCTAATTGACTGCAGGTTTAGAAAGCACATCTTCACAAGAAATGACTAATTTGGAAAAAAAAGCACTGACGTTCTGACAGCTGGAGTCTTCAAGGAAATGAATATAAATAACGATAGGTTCTGAAATGTAGCCGAACCAAGCTAGTTTTTTAAATAAATGTAGAAAATGTGTGTTGTTCTCAGAGAATGAAAGTTCAAAACATGCCTGATGTGTGTGAGGGTAAAATTAAGCCTGTTCCACAGTTCGGTAATAAAAAAGAAACAAAAAAAGAAATCCTCTTTTTGTCCTTGTGCATCGTTTATCTCAAACATTCTGCTCTATTTCAGGTCACACATAAGCACGCGCTTTTTGATAAGTGGCGTTTTTGGAGATATTATTTAAAGAGAAAGTTCTTGTCAAAATGCCCGGTTCCAGAGGCAATGAGAAATATATATGCACTGCAAAATAGAAGGCACAGCAATCCTTCACCAACTCCATGTGCCTCCTTTCTTTATTAAAACCTAATTATGCTCATTATTCAATCAAATTAGTACCCCGTCCATTGCCTGGTGCCTATTAGTAACATCAGATAAAATTTTAAATGACCTGTAAAGGCTGAAATTGAACAAAGTGTGGTGATTATTTCCCCCTCTGCGTTCAATCACTGTGCTGTTCGGTGCGCTTGGCCCTCATCGCGCCGTCCCTCCTCCTTCTCTCCAAAGTCATTTTGTTACATAAGCAAAACAACAGCCGTTAGCATATTTATCCACCCCTGCAACTCCGGCTGATTATGATAATTTTTTATTTTTTTTAAAAGACAAAGAAAATTCCCTTATCGTTTAACAGGTGCCCATTATTCAACTCACACTCACACAAATTTCCTCGCATTGTGATTTTTTTTTTTACATCCATTACAGCTGAAGCTTGTGGAAAAAAGGAAAAGACGTCGTCGTTTCCTGCTAGTGCTTTCATTTTGGTAGATTACACTTAATTATGTTTTTAGCACCATAAATTAGACGATTGAAAAGGGGAAAGAGAAAAAGCAGGATCGTGTGTACGGATTGGCAGATTTGGGGAATTGACGTGCGTGGGTGTGCCTGCAGAGGTGAGAAGGGCACCGAGGTACGAACCCGTGGTGAAGGGTCAAAGGGTCTGTCTAAGAATGATTAAATGTGGAGGGTCATTGCTGAGAGGGGAACAGAACATGCTGACAGAGACAGACTGTCTGTCTCTTCTCCACTAAGGATCTCAGGGACTCTCAGTCACTTTAGCTGCCGGTCTAGACTAGAGTCAAATAGGAAAAAAACAACGAGGAAAACTCATTACAACTCCTCCAGCGTCCTTAGGGTGTGCAGACAACGGCCAAAACTCAATCTCCAAAATTAAAACCATCCTTTTTTTTAAATTCTGGTTAGGCTTGTAATGTAAGAGTTCTCAGAAAAAATGGTTTCTTATTGCTACTGCATCATTGAACAAAGTAATATACCAATAAATGATGTTATAGTATCGATATGTCAAATCTGAAAGCATTTTGCAGAACTCTATCATATTAACGTGATCGGGTCTGAATAGTTTCCAGCTAAGCATGTGGAGCGAAACTGTAGAGTGGGGAATGTTTTCTCTGATTTCAGTCTTGTGACGTACGTAACCCTCAGAAATACGACTATTTGGACACGTTTCTCTACCATGACCAAGAGTCTTGAAGAATGCTATCAGCATAACATTAAATTGAGCTGAAAAGAAATATAAATAAATAAAACGCTAACAACTTTTAGGCATTTCCGCTTTGCCTTGCCGTCATGTCATTATGAAAGGGTTCCACAGATCACAAGCTTCTTGTTGGCATAAACATGGATAATTTTTTTTTTTTCTTTATTAAATGTAGAGGTCAATGCCAGATTATTCTCATGCGTTGATCATAGAGCAAACAAACTGTGAAGTCAAGATAACGGAAGATGTTGACTAGAAAATAAATTGGAAGATGTGTTTATAGTGGCTTGCTAGTTTCGGATGCCATGATATGCTTTATTACTGCATTACCGCCCGATCCTAATTGAAAACCAACTGATCAAAAGTTTTCAACTCATTACCCCATATGTCAGACCCAGTCACTCAAGATGAATGTGCATGCAAAGGCAATTTGGATCAGCAAATAAGTTTTACTT
Organism: Poecilia formosa; assembly: GCF_000485575.1. NCBI lineage: Eukaryota > Metazoa > Chordata > Actinopteri > Cyprinodontiformes > Poeciliidae > Poecilia > Poecilia formosa. The sequence goes on along the minus strand of NW_006800092.1, from coordinate 122,047 downwards.
TAGGCATCGTGAAATGTTTGGCTTTTTTAAATTTACAAGAACAAACAATCCATCATTTTGTCACTGCCCACCTTATCTGTGTCACACATAACAAAAATTGTTGGGGCTTTGGTTTGGTCTGTAGCTTTTCTTTAAACTTTAAACAAACCTAAGCGTTTTTAAAGTTGCTCAATGTGCAAAAGACATTAAAAATTAGTTTTCACTTGCATTTTTGCCATAAGGATTGTAACAAGGCGGCCTTTTGCGGTTGGATTTTACAGTGAGGAAGACTACTTGAGGCAGAGTCAGGTGGAAACATTAGTGGGTTTATTCTTCTCACAGCATCAACACACACACACACACTCAATCATTTCACAGGTGAAACGGCAGGCTTAAATAGTCTCAGCTATGTTGGACCCAACCACCTCCAATTCACAGGGAAATCTCACTTAGCCAATCTCCACCTATTTAAATAAAATACATTTTACTAAACATAAACATTTAAATTAGCTTTTTATAAATATTTTATATTTTATCTTACACCAAATGAACCGCCACAAAAAACCCCATAAACAATTCTCTCCCCACACTTTTCAATGGCCTCTCCCGGAACCTATAAATGGTGTCTGGACCCCCGGGGTAGTATTTGTCCAAACACCTTGGAGAGGACGCAGAAAAGACAGGTGAGTCACTTAATATCAGCACTCCACACCCAACAGATTATGCACAAACATTTGCTCAGGTTTACCCACCAGTAGCTCATTGCTCTGAGTAACAATTATCCTCCCTTCACAGGAAACCACCTCACTTCTCAATGAAGGGCAGCTGTGCAGAGCCCAGAACAAAAGGCTACATGCTAATCACTAAAATACTCAATAAATACAATTAAAACTTCTTGTGTGCAAATTGTATTTATGTGCAAATCTCTGCTTAAAGTGCAGTGCTAAATAAAGTGCTTGTTAATAAAGTGCAAAAAGTGCTTTTAAAGTGCCATACAGTGACTTAAGTAAAAACAGTCCCAGTAATGAAGCCCTCTTCATTACAAGGATGATGACTTTTACCTGGAGAAGAAAAGATCAGGCGGCCGCTGGATGTTTACGCCTTCCACTGACTGCTAAAGAAAGAAGCCAGATATTTGAAAATCGTTTCTTGTGGAAAAAGAGGATGTCAGTACTTAGATATGTAATTTGTGGCACGCTGTCGTACATGGTTGAGGTTGTGACTCAACTGCTTGAAAGACTAGAGCCAAAGCTTAAATGGTTTATTGTAAAGTGAAGTGTTTGCAGGTCTTGAGGTCTGTTGAGAGTCACAATAAAGTCAGAGTGGGGCTGGGGACACTCAGGTGAGTTTTATTGATGATTATAACAATGTGACGAATCTTGTTTGTTGCAAGGCTTTAGCACTGTAAGCTATGGAGTGTAAGGGAAATGTGGTTTTGTTCTAGTCTAGCTTTACTGAGCTGTGGAAATCGGTACAGGCAGGTATTATTTGTACTATTTGTATTTTGCACTAGTGTCACAAGATGGATAGTAGGTTTAACGACTGTTCTCACAACAGTGAGTTTCCTGGTCAGTGGGATTGCATTGCTTTGTTCTGGTGTTTTGAACAAAAAAGGGAAACAAAATCATTTGTTTCTGGAAGGCAAGGAAAAGGAAGTTTTCATTGAGTGTCATGAAGGAACGACTTTTAATTAATCGAATATCTTTACTAATGTCTGAATTTGTTTAATGCAAGGCAACACTCATTGGACTGTAGTTGCTGCCACCTCCATGATGACATAATGAAACAGACGACAGGCTGTTGAGGAATCACAGATTCTTTCTGTGGTAAAAGGTTCATTGTAAATAAGAGACAGCTTTTCCAAAGTGCATCTTTCAGCCATGAGGAAACCAGAGTTTTATTAGAAGCTACAGTGTGATTAGAGCAATATCACAACTCTAAAAAACAATAATAAAAATAAAGGAGCAAAGAATAAGATTGCTATATTGCTGCCTGCCAGCTGCTTACCATAGTGACCCACACCTGCTGCACCCTGGGAAGGTCATCATCAATTGAATCCCACTGTAATTTGTGTGGTTCTCTGTGGCTCCAAGGCAGAGAGGCTAAATGTTTCATAGGCAAAGTCCTGCTGGTTTTTGTGGGCCAACGTGTCTCTCTCTCTCTTTGTGTTCGGCAGCAAGGTGCAGTGGCAGCAGTGCAGATGAGCTATTGCAACGACTGGCTGGTCCCTGTTGTGTGCCGATAGGTTTCTGTCTTTTTCTGTTCAAACACGGGTCTAATCAGGCACTTTAACAGGCTGCCTAGTTCAAACACATCACCCTCAGCAATGGGAACCTGGCAAACACGCGACTTGTATTTATGAAGAAAAGCAAGCGTGACGGACCAAACTAGTTAGTCTTGCGGACAGATTAAAAAAATGGATTTTATTTAGCCAATTCTGACCCGAAATCTAAAATTATTCTTTTTTTTTTTTTTTTTTTTTTTAAATGAATGATGACTGAAGGCCAATAAAAGAGGTTAAATGAACAGAACTAAACCTTAGCAACTCCAGGAGTCTAACCCCAAACTTAACTACACAACAAAATAAATGCTGGTCAGGAAACTAAGGAAAAAAGGGAACTTAATTACTGACCAGTTGAACGCTCAAAAGGCAACAAAAAGATACAAGAATGGTATCATCGGCGGTCATCAGCATGGCCGCCGAGTTATTTCTCTGCTGTTAGTAGCACATACACGAACACAATAGGCAGCACTAAGACACGCCTCCTGGCTACAACTGGTTGTTTCTAGTAAGCAGTGGGAGAAGAAGGAGGAACTCAATTTTCTCAGATTATCTCTTACACCATGATGTCACAACATAGTAACAATTTCAATAAATTTGTAAAAAAAAAAACACATTTTTTCACATAGTTGCATATTTAATGTGATGCTTGATTATTATTAATTTTAGATAACTGTTAAATTGGTTATGTGTTTGTGTAGGTTTTAATGCAAATTTCACACCAAAACTCATTCAGATGACAGAATCTCCTTCCTGAACACCATGTTGCCTGAACGTTGGGCTAATTTCTTTTAATCCATACATGGTGTCAGAAAAGGAAGGAGTAACTTTGAGATGTTGAAGTTTGGTAAATCATTATCTGGGCTTTCCCAATTTGCTTAAGCATTAAAGTAATACAAAAAAACTCTGATATTATCCTGGAATTGCGCAATTTGACATACTTCACACACAGCAAGGAAGAAAAGGCTATTTGGTTCATTAAGCGGTGCGAGTCAACTTAGTTTCGACTGTCGGCGTGGATCCGTGAGACGGGAAGCGAAACGACACCCTAGAAGTTTGCGTGTGAGAACGGCTGGAACCCAGCAGAACCTGGTTCTGGGTTATTTGAAGTCTGGCAGGTTTGCAGTGAGCCCTCAGCCAGATCTCTTACACACATGGATGAATACGGCACACACTTACAAAGATCATGCCTCTCTGCGTTAATCCCTTTGTGCTCGGTGGCTCAATTCCACTGAGGTTAATTAGCGATAATAAGACGGAACCACCGATCTGCCACAGAGCGAACTCCTCTAATTTATTATCACTGAACCCTTTGTATTCCTCACAGGCCCTTTTTCCTTTTCTCGCACCTGTTGTGTGTAAAAGTGTGTGTGTGTCAGTGAGGATGCATGGCTTGCATGTGTGTGGGAGGGATGCTGCAGGTAGTGGAATATAACTTGGTGACAGTAGCCTTGAATTTATTTTATTATATGCATAAAATACATGTATGCATATAATAAAATAAAAAAATAGATGTATAATTTGTTTATATTGTCAAGAAGAAATTCTTTTGTCTTTATAAGGTTGTGTTGAATGAACGTTAAACGAACCCAACATCTGATCTGATTGAAAACACCGACACAAAGAACAGGGCGGCGCAGTTACAGCACGTTTGACCTTTGAACAGAAAATTATTGCAGAAAATACGTGTGTGTGACACAATTTTTGGAAGGTTTTCACTCTGAGAGTTTATGTGCACTCGAGTTGAGCGTTATTAGGAACCGGTAGAGTCTGGCCTGTCTTCTCTCTTTTGCTCCGTTTCAAAAAGCTGCACACAGCCACATCTTACTCATCAGCACTGGGACTGAGATCATCGCTGGCTGTTTTTATCTGGGTCTGATATCCTGAGGCTGCCAACATGTCCTCAAAATGAACTGTAACTCAGTGCAGCTCTTAATCAGTTTTCCTAAAATAAGAAATATTAGATGTCACTGTGTGTTGTTTGGAATTAAATTATTGTATTTGCTTCTAATGCACAGCCAAGGTTAAAATGATCCATACCCCTGTCAGAGTAAATTGATATTTATTCTAATCAACATGTTCATTTTTTTTTTTTTTAGCATTTTGTAGGGGTCCAAACTTCAACCTAATAGATAATCTGCAAAGAGAGCTCAAAATTAGGGTGATGGTAAGGAGGCCTTCCGATGTGAAATACTTGGAGCTCATCACTAGAGGGAAATCATCAGATGCATAGAAGAAGCTGGTCAGTAATTATAAGATTTTGAATGCTATAATGCCAATTGAGATTTTCATTATTTTTCAATTACTAAGAAGAAAATAATTTTCAACTTGCCATTTAGCATTGAAATGTCAGCAAAATTGACTTATTCTTCTTCCGCATCGTCCAGGTTGTTTGATCGTATTTCTCCTTTAGCTGGCAGTAAAAGCTGCTCCAACGTGTCATGAGATCAGCCACTGTAATGGAGAACTACAGCCGCACAATAAAGTTTAATAGAGCATCTGACGGCTGCTAGCGAGTCGTCAGGTGGTGGTTCTGTTACTTTTGTGAAGGATTTACAGATTCAGTTCAGAGTCCTTGAACATGAGCTACTTGTTTATTTGAAACAAGAAGCCATGAATAATTGTAATACGATCACTGCGGACAGATTAAAACGTTAAATATAAACCGTCTACTTGCTTACGAATTAGCCGGGATCCGTGCGAACAGAGCCGTTGCTTCTTCAGCTTTAGTATTTGCTTTGAGTTTTTAAACATCTAAGGATTTTTGGTCTGAATTGATTTTCAGTCTCCCCCTTTTAAAAATGTCTGACAAGGGAATGTCCTGCTTGGTCTGTGAGTTTCCATCATGACACACAGCAACAACTGTGAGCTACAAGCTGCTGCAGAGTTAGCCTGTGACTGTGCATGCGTCTGTGTACCAATGTTCACCTGTGGCAAAGTTTAGCAAGAAAATAAGAAGCTGTGATGACGTATGAACAGAGGTTAAAAATATCCCCAGGCATGTTTTGGCTCTTTTGCTCCTTTCGCTCATTTTGATAGAAGAATCTATCATTCCTATCAGTTTTTTATTTATTTTTTTTTTTACTGGATTTCTTTCTGGTTTCCTCGTGGTGTTTCATGAAAATATGTAAATCTATCATTCTAATTAACATGAGATAACCCAAAGCAGGTTGGGTTTACTAATACTGAGAAAAGTCTCCCTGCTTTTTAGCACGAGAAACGTGCAACTCGCTTTGATGTTGTCAAACAAAACAAAGCAAAATAAAATAAAATAAAAAAAACTCCTCTCTGAAGTTATGCTATGATAAACAAACGATAAGTAAAGCTGAAATTCTTAAAATAAAATTTCTTTTTTTAACAGCACTATCTTGGGATTCTCTGTAAACCACAGAGTACAACACTGGGTAGAGCTGTTCCCAGATTAATTCATTCTGTGGTGATGGCTGTGTTAATTACATGCAATGAAAAGTAGTTTACTGAAACAAACTGGATGTTGCTCATGCTGCTCAAATTAAATTGCTAAAAAGAGAAAAGAGGTAACTTCTAATTCACTTGCTTCTCAAAACATCTGCCCAACTTTTAGGCAATTCATTTTACACAGTTGGGATCATAAGTTTACACGCACCAATCATTAAAATGAAGTGAATGATGGATTAAATACCCTCCTGTATTCAATCTTTCATCCCTGGGTCTCCAGCACCAGTACAAAATGAATATGATTTTATTTTTTTCAGAAACTCTGATACAGAGAGATTAATGCCTGTTAGTGTGAATATGTAAATGAGTCAAACGAGGTGCTATTATTTTACCTTCGTAATGAGTTAGCGCATGCTAAATGGCTCTGTAAATGTTGCTTTGTTCCATTTTTCATTGGGAATTACAACACAATATGTTGCTGCCTACTCACGCGATAACATAATATGAGGATGAGTCAAAGTTTTATGTCTAATGGGAATCTTTAAGCGAGGTCTAAATGTCCTAAATCAGAAAAAAAATGATTTAAAAGCAGCCTGAGTTTAAAACTTGACTCATCTTCACTCCATGATTAGATCTGAAGAGGCAAGATTTTGTCGAATCATTACGTCTCAACTCAGAGCAAAAAGTCACAACAAACCAAATTTATTTATTTTTTAATCTTTGCACTTGGATCAAGATAAAAAAAATGTTTGAGAAAGGATGACGTGCAAGCAGCCCAAAGCCTGTTTGCCATGCTGGTGATAATCCGCTAAGAACTCGCAGGAGTAGCAAGATGTGTCAGAATTGCGATCGACAATCTACTGGAAGAAGAGGTGACCGAAAGGGAGCGTGATTGGGGCCATCATTAGTAACTTCAAGTGATAAAACATTCACACTTTCTGAAAAGCACGCGACAGCAGAGAGAAGCTCTGGCGTGTTGTTACTGGACGAGTCCAGCTTTGGTCCACATGGACCTGATGGGTTTGTGCAGAGCGAGCCAGCAGAAGAATTACAAGCAGACTGCCTTAAGGGCAGGTTAAAGTACTCAAGTGGGACCGTTGAGTACTTGCGGGCTGGTTGTCTTGCAGCAGTACAAGTGAAAAGGGAGTGCTTGATGAAATAATAAGCTCTGACATGCACTGAGGAACTTCACTTTCAACTTTTAAGACTTTTGCAACCATAAACAAAAGTATTAGCATAACTGAGCTGAGTCTTTGAGTGTAAGGATCCAAAACAAACAAACTGCTCATTGAAAGTGTGTTATTTTCCAGAAGAATATTGACCTAAATCTCACTGAGCGCTGACGTAGAAATCTCCAGATCTAACCTGATGTAACGGAACAGCCTGTTCTCGAGATGCTCAAATGGCCCAACTACTTAGTTTTGTACGTCCTTTTAGAAGCAATTATGTTTTGTACAATTCCTTATCAAATGCACGCTCTTCCTTCCCAGAATACTTTCCATCCAACGCAACCACAGCCATGCATTTTTAATACCAAAATCTTTTTGTGGTCACTGTGCAGTATACGATGAGGCCATATGGATCCACTTCTTCAGAGCAGTGAGACAAGCGTGTGTGCTGATGCATAATCAGCCGGTGGGGCATTTTCAATTAGCAGCGCATTCATATTTATGTATCTGTGTGTGTTTTTGTAATTTTCTGGTGCATATAGGTCAGTATGGCTCTTTGTGTGTGGTTGGTCATGCACCGCCACAGATCATTAATAATATATTGGTCCTACTCTCGTGCATTTAACACTTGGTTTCACATGCTTTACTCATACGGCTTCTCAGCCGGAGAGGGACGGCGTCATCATTAAAACATCTCTTTCCATCAGCAAATCCACCTCTGGTCAGTGTGTGCAAAGAACACGTTCAAGTGTCAATCTTAGTGTGGGCTGCCAGCATCGTGCAAGTCCAGTCTACTGTACAATTTTACAGTTTGTAATAATAATAATAATAATAGCAAAAAACTGTTTCCATGCAAAATAAAAAAAACATTAATGTTTGAAGTCGACACGTCCCTGAGTCCTAAAGAAGTTAGATTTAAATTAAATTAAATGGACATTAAAGTCTAAATGCTTCAGTTATTATATTCAGTATGATTTTATTTGCAATAAATAAGTTTAGATGCTTGGATCAGTCTACATCATAGCTTGCAAATTATTCAGTTAACATGAACCCATTGCCCCATTTTATTATTATTTTTCCATTGGTGTGTCATCTTTCATTTAAAATCAATTGAATGATTTTCATATTGATTTTTAAGAACACAAATACAACAAATTATGACAAGACTTGATGTTTCACAAGACACCATTGATTGACTTTCTCAAGTTTCTACCCTTGTAACTTATTGCATTTTTTTTCCCCAGTAAGCAGGCATCAGTGGCGAGTTGGACAATATAGTTTGGTCACCGCTGTGGTCAAACTATATTTCACACACTGTATAATGATTTTTTTTCCCCTGCAGGGACTTTCAGTGTTCTTGCATTCATGTGTGGGATCTCTCTGGTTGGTCTGGCTAAAACTAAAATGGATGGATGGAAAAAAAAAAAGTATTTACTCTAGTATTGTGATGATTTTTTTTTTTTAAATGTTTCACAAAGTCTGACGATGAAATAAAAATAACGTTAAATTTACACAAAAGCTTTTGTTTTTATTCAGAAAGGCACGACCAAATGCTAAAAGATGTTTGGTTGGATGTAACATTTTGTCAAAGATTTAGGAAAAAAAAAAAAAAACACAACAAAAAACTGCATAGTGTTGTGGAAAAAAATCGCCAGCCACTGTTGGATGAAATCACACAGGATTGTTTATATATTGCACAAAATATGGCAAGACCATCAATAATGAGCAAGTCAGAGTAAATCAGAGTTAACTCGGGTTTTATACCAAAGACAAGGAATCCAAATTAAGGGGAGACGGTCTGGCTGCATCAAGGTCCATCCTTGTGTGTGTAACCTAGACAGGTTCATTTGGTGAGAGTTTATAACCTCTTAGGATAAGTAATATGACCATCAGATTAATAAAGCTACAATGTGTTATCTTATAGTGAAAATCTCCACTGCAGTAGTTCTGAATGTTATTAATGGAAGAATAAATGATCAATATATTAAATCCAAGCCTATCATTTCACTTGTAGAGGCTCAAACCCAGAAGAACAAATTTTATTAAAAAGAATTTGAGTAATACGTAAGCTCTCCATATTTGTTGTCATAATTTGAATCAAGCCCCGTCTCCACCTTCACGTTTGAATAGAGAAGTGAAAAGAAAGAGGAGAAAATAACAAGAAGTGCAGAAAAGAACCGGCGGAGGAGGAGACGGTGAATAGGTGTGTTTACGAGCAGCAGCATTAATCTCTGTCAGGGTTTTGGTCAATATTGTCTGTGGTCTCAACCAGTGGATGTCAGTGTAAATGATTGATATGGCAATAATCTGTTTACCCATGTGGCTTAAAGCAGTGGTGTGCTCTGGAATATTGAATAAAAAGCACAAATCCTCTTTGCTCTGCAATACTTCACAGGTTCATGTGGGCAGGCAGACACGCCGACTCTCACCTGGAGGTACAGCAGTGAGCTGGTGAGGCTGCCGAGCGCTAGTTAAAAACAAAGTCTTTAGCTGGATCAGTTTGAAGCATCCCCTCCCGATAGGCGAGGTCTCCACTCCTTTGGTCAAAGCTGTTTGCGTTCACACTCGCTTTGCAATCACCTCGGGACAGGACATCGATGCCCTGTTTGCACTGAACTAGAAAGGATGAAGACTCAATTTGAACTTAGTTTTTCCACCTGCCTTTTTCTTTTAAAATGACCAAAGCAACAACCAAAACAGAGATTTATTTAGCTTGAAATGAAATGAGATTGACCCGGTATGAGAGGCTGAGGAGAAACGGAAACTGAATTAAAGTGTTCGACCATATCTGAAGGTGGAAAAAACACGAGTAAGATGTTTTTAACCTAGCATAGATACAGCAGAAAAGATAGCCGCAGATGTTATGTGTCCACATTTTTCACTTTTTTTTTGGATTTGTAAAAAGTGTCCTGTGAATTAAATTCACATCTTAACCATTCTGACAATGCCACGTGGAAACACAGTAACTGGACGACTCGAGCGAAGTCTCGACATCTTTGCCGTCACACTAGACGCAAAGTTGTGCCACCGAAATTGGCTTTGACTGAGATTTGCCCTCTGTGATCTAAATAACCTGCGTCTGACTCACCGCTGAGGATCCACTGAGAAGGCAGATAAGACGTTGCTCTGCTCCTTAGGCTTCAGCCGCTGGCGGAGTCACTCCGACTTTTCATCTGCAGCTTTTGCCGCCTCCTCCCACCTTAAGGCTGCAGGCGTCTCTTGATCTCAGCTGGTCAGCTTATCGGCCAGAGTTGCTGCTTCAGAGACTCTCACCCATGTGCACGCGCACGCACGTACTATGTAGATCTGAAAATATCAGATTTAGCACTGGCTGGTCAACAGAGTATCTCAGGAGATTTGCTACGCTTTAAGGCTTGTCTGAAATCTCAGAAACACTTGCATGAACTCTTCTGTAAACGTGAAACATCAAGTGGGTTTTTATTGTGACTTTTTTTTCTTGTAATGTCATTTTTGACTGCAGAAGTTTACTTGAACAATTGTGTGTCATGCTATGGCATACACAAGTATTTCCTATTGAGATTCTGCCTGCAAGCAGTTCATGTTAAAAGTTGATTTACATTGTACAGCTGCATTTACAGTTTTTATACCCATTTACTTGTTTTAAATTATCAGTTAAACATTGTAAAACAACTTAAAATAAAACAAACTACTTCATTTAATTTTTGCTTGAAATCCCCTCATTTCAATGAAAACAGTAGATTACACCACAGAAGTGGAGGAACATGATGCACATCCCAGAGATGGATGATGCTCTCCGATGGCCATTTTAACGTTGGCATCAATGTGACACGTATCGGACGGATCGTGCCCACGTTATTGACGATCGAGCGGAAAGGAACAAGAAAGGTCAGCAGAATAGAGGCTAAAGCGCCAGCCGCTGTCAACCCTCACTCTCGGTCACTCAGTCGTCCGCCAGAGGATTTACTGCTACATTCGCACTTTCTCTAACCTGCTGATTGTTCCAGATGTCTCAGCAGGGGGGGGGAGTGCTTTGAAAAAATCTTCAAAAAGAGTGGGAACCAAATGGTGGGGATCTTACATGCCTCATCCCTCTGGAACATCTGTTGAAGATTTAAGGATTACAAAGCAAAAGAGAAAAACGGATCAGCTGCCCCCAAAAATCAAGTCAAGCTTAGTTTTGTCAGTTTGGAAATGAAAATATATATTGATGTAAGTCACTCAAGGAGTTAGAATCAGTGGTAACACTTTATTTAAAGGGGTGTGCAACAGACTGACATAACACATATGATATGACGCCTGTTATGAACATGGAGTCTTTATGAATGTTTGACTGTCATGAAGTGTCATTTGGTAAATAATGGCACTTTTAATGCTTGAGTTTTAGTACAGCGTTGCATTAAGTGTCATTATTTACCTAGTCGTTCAAAGCTGGCAATTTCGATGGACCCTTAGTGCAACCTTTAGTACAACTTTGCATTAAAAGTGTTGCTATTTATTTATCGAATGACGCCTCATGGTGACATTCATCAACATTCATGAGGACTCCTTCCTGTTCGTGTCAGGTGTTATGTCATCTTTATTTTCTTTATTTTGTCAGTCTTATGCACACCCTTTAAACTAAAACGCTACAGAATCCTCCATTATGTTCTGACTAAAATTAATAAAAAAAAAGAAGACATTTTTAACATGGAGGGTGAATTGAAATGCTTTGCATGCACACGTGCTTATGCATGTTTAATGCGCTACACCGCAAGCACACTGACTTCACATATGCTAATGTCATTTTCTTCCACCAAACTAGCTGACAATGATGTTTTGGAAAATCGTCTAACGTACTCCTGCATGGCTATTTCCAAAATAGAACTTGCTAGCGAGCCACCATATGCAGCAGACCCCTTCGTAAGACAGGTTGGTCACATTGCTGTGCACTGTTGACTCCCTCCGCCCCACCCGCCAAGCCATTTCCTGTCCCTTTTTATTGATTTCCTACAAGAAATAAAAGAAATTTAGACGAGACGTGGTTATAAGTGGAATAAATGTGTTACAGCTGTCTTAAAAGTCGTGGGAAGACTTGGTTCCAGACTGTCCTGCACTCTACCTGTCCTCATAATCTCACACTTTGTATCCCTTCAGACGGAGTAATAATAATATACCGCATTTATTTACTTTTTAATAGGGTCATATTATACATATTTATGAGCAGTTGGGATCTTAGCTGCTGCATGCTAATGAAATCACTAAGCTAAGGCACAGAGGAGGGCGTTTATTTTATGACGTGGCTTCTCTGATATTCCTCATTTTACCTAAACTAAAAATGACATTCGGAGATAATTTGTCACGATGAAGACGAGCGAATTAAATATTGATCTAACCGCTGCATCTGTTTTTCGAAATTTATCGCACTTTATTTATGTTTTACTGCTTTGCCCCGAGCCTGTTATTCTTCCATTTCTGGCCCATACATAATGGATGCTATGTGAGTACGTCAGGACCGAGTCAGACTGCGGGCCTTTTGGGCTCGGCAGCGAGAGGGAGAGAGACGTGGAGAGCCACAGACTGACCGGGAGTCTGAGCCAAGCCTTGGCAACTAAACAAACAACAAACAAACAAACAAAAAAAAAAAAGAAAAATACGATTTTTTTTCTTTTTTTTTCTTTTGCCTCGGGGAGAAAAAACTCATAGCTGACAATGGCAGGACCACCGACTCCTGTTTGGCAATGAAAAATAAAATGTCATAACATTAACATGTTTTGCTTCATTTCACTTTTATGGAAATAGTACAGCTGAGTAAAAGAATAGTCTTAAATCTCTTCCAATAGTGTTTTTATTTTTTTTTTTCACTTAGCCAAGCTCCAAGAAATTGCAAGATTTCCTCCTGTCATTTACTGAAGAAGAGACGGACCTGAAGTGGCTCCGAAAACATTATTGCTTTGGACAACCTGACCTGCACACTCGGAGTAAAAGTCATTTTGATCTCTAATGTTTTGAGCCTGAAGAAAAGACGAGCCCCCCCCCTCCCAAAAAAAAAAAAAAAAATGCCACTGTCACTTTCAGAACCAGATGTGATTTTTACTCTTTCTAATCACTCTCAAAAGACTGATGGCAATTTTGTTATGGTCTGCTTTACTTTTTCATTCACAGCACATGTGCATATCTTAAAGCTGTGTTTTTGTTTTTTTTTTGCTTTTGTTTTTACACTGAGATGTTAACTGTTTGACTTCTGAACAATTACAGTAGCATGCAGCGCATATGTCCGAATGCTGTACAAAACATCTTTTTTCTAAGGACCACAGAAAAATACGTCTCAAAAGTTGATAGAGGTTTTAGTTTTGAGTGAAACAGAAAATGACTGGATTACAAGATGATCCACTTTTATGCATAATAGCAGTTCTTGCATGTATAGTGTCCTGGACGCACAGCTCCTTCCAGTGACCCAAAGCGTAACATCATTAGCACATCAACTCTACACACATTTATATGTATATGCATACACAGGATGCACAATGTTGCAGTTGGTAGCACAGCTGTCTTGCAGCAAGAAGGTTCTGGGTTTGAATCCTGACCTGTTATTTTTATTTTTTTTGTTTTTCCATTAAGTTTTTTCGCGCCTCTGCATGCATTCTCTCGGGTTTCTCCGGCTTCCAGAGAGAGTGTGTGTGTGTGTGTGTGTGTGTGTGTGTGGTTGTTTTTCCTGTGTGTCTGTATCACCCTGGGATGGACCACTGACTGATCCAGGGTGCATTGACAGTGAATGAAAAATTAGATTGAAAAATGTCGAAACTATAAAACAGGCTGGAGTAAATCTTTGAAAGGTTTGACAAAGGAATAATTTCATTAGGATAATTACTTTGGTTTCAACCACGAATCACCAGCTTGTGCGGATGAGACATTTGCCTGTTAAAATGAACTGTGGAACGACACCTGTTTTCATTGAAAGAGGGCGTTCAGACCCGGGGAGCATGGCTTGGACTGCTAACAGGAGGGTAATAGACAGTCTTAAGACTGTAGTGACGTCTTTTGCTTAGAACAGGCCTCCTTCCAGGTATTGATTGAGGGGTAAGGCTAAGGCTGATAGCCGAGCTGCAGGCAACTAGGGAGCCAACTCCCAGCGTTCCTCGCTGCTGACGCGGCCTGGACCGGCATCATTATTACAGCGTTAAGCATTGGCAGTCAGGCTGCACTCTCCTCCCCCCCACCCCCCGTGATAAACTACTGACGCGACTTAAGGCAGATAGGTTTTTCAGCATACATCAGTTCCAAGAAGAACATCAATTATTCAACTTCACAGTGGCCTATTGTAATTACTTTGCATTGATGGGCTGCCAGGCGTCCCGAGCATAAGTCAATGAAATAATCAACGAGATGCGGAAACTGTACTCCTGCAGCGTTGCAAGGCGCCGCCTGATTAGGTCGTCCTTGCAGCCAGGCAGGACAGTAAGCCACTGAGACAAAGCCTGCTGGAGGGAGAGAGAGAGGAAAAAGGAGAACACTCTCAACTTGAAATGTAGACACTGATACTCTGGATGTTATGTTTTGTCTGACAGATGGAAATGCTGCTTCTTTCTGCGCATACATTTTTAATGTAACCAAATCGAATCTGTGACTTGTTGGGCATTTTAATGTGCTGCAGCCAGAAAAGAAGGGAGATGGCGTTTACACGCGATAGTGATCGACACACAGGCGAACCCCCGCTTTAATTTAGAATTAGAAAGACTTATCAGTGTCTCCCTGTTTACATTTCACACGAGTTTATCGCCGCCGTTGCTTTCACAAAGCCTCTGCGATCACAACAGAATGGAGATGCGTTTTTCCTCTCAATCAGTGCAAAAGCAAGAGGAAATGAGATACGGCGACCAGGGAAAGGAGTGTAAAGAGGACAGAAGGGAGAGCGGAGAACATCTCTCTCCATCGCATGTCTTTTGCTTTTTTTTTTACTAACTGGCAAATGCTCACTCAGATCTGAAGGAGAAGGAGAGGAAAATAGAAAAAGGAAATACTACAGAGTGAGGTTTTTGGCAGACAAAAAGTAGGTGCTCTAGTAATTTTTTTTTTTTTTCTGAGCCTGATTGAGACGCTTTAACCTCCACTGACACATGTGGACAGAAAGAGACAGGAAATAGAAAAAGAAAAGGAAAGTGGTGACATGTGGCTTTGTGTTGCTCGCTCTAAAAGTGTGTGCGTGCGTGTGTGTGTTGGTGGTATCATCAGGGATTCCTTGGATGGGCTTGTTGCAGATAAATTTAGTCAACTTGCTCTTGTACATTCAGCTCCAACAAGCTTTATTTTTTTTCTCTCCACCAGATGCGTGCATTATTATCCGTGAGCATACAAACACGCAGGCGTCCCGATCTTTTCAGCTGGAGTTTGAGCACCATGCAGATAATGCCACACTCTGCTGGCTCCCCCTCTTGCTAAATACTGATTCATCGGCAAATAATGAAAGCATGCCTGCTCAGAGCAGCCAGGGAGTTTTGGTGTTTCGAAGAGATAAAGAATTTGGATTTTATTCACCCCAGAAGCTGCTGAGGACAATCTGATACTCCTCATTCTCTTGGTCAGTAGTTTTGTAAATGATCATAACTCAGCGTTCTATCGGCTTAGCGGGAAGATACATTAACAGATACCCAAGATGTTTTATTAATGGTGGATTAAGTCCATTTTGAGTTCTTACCGAGCTTCCTGGCGTTTTATCCTTTGGAGAGCGCGGAAAGCTTTTTGCAGCATGCAACGAGAGATCTGTGTGGACATTGTTGCAGAGAATGTGAGGAAGCCATAGAAATCTGGAGTGTAATGATGGCAGGTGTGGAATTGGTCTGTTCCACTGTGTCCTCACTGCCACAGTGGAAGCGCTTTCACAACAAGCTTTTCTCATCTCTGCAGGAAGATTTAATGTTGCGGTGTCAGAAACGACGATGTCATTTGCAACACTTGCTTGGCATTAGATGCCAATATCTTGCATAATAAGCCAGAAAGGATGCATTATTCAGTTAAATTTGATAGTAATATTTTTTTCTTATAACTCTAAATCCCCTTGCTTTTATTTACAGGTCGTTGGTAAAGTATTCCCACAACTTGACACAAGCACCAGCAGAGATTGTTTTTGCCCGTCTTCATTGTGAAATGACCTAAGCTCAGTTGGATAGGATGGAGGGGCTCCTGTGAATAGCAATGCTGTTCAAAAATGCTCCGTGACCAACCTCTGGGGCCTTCACAGAACCTCTGTAGACACAATGACATGACCTAATTACTACTCAGATGAATGCAGTCATGTGCAGTCACGTCACCTGTTGACATGCACCAGAGTTTGCGATTCATCCATAAAATCCCCCCCAAAAACTGTGACAAAAAATGGAAAAAGCAAAGCCCAAAAGATATGAAAGAATATTTTGGAGGCTCACTGCAGCTCTATATGCTAGTCCAGCCCATCTCTTGCTTTTGCTAATTGTCTCGACAGTACCATGTCGTTCCACCACTAAACCATGCTAGTGTAGCAAAGGCCGTATAAATCTAGCGGCTCCCTCAAATCTCTTTCTTAGTTTCCTTTTGAAATTTCTCAGTTTGGGCTGCAGTACTGTAGCTGGATTGCTGCCCTGTAACTAGGCCTGCCACAATAACAAATTTTGCCGAGCGATTAATTGTCTAAAAAATTATTGCGATAAACGATGATATTGTTTCAAGACCTTTTGACACTGATTTAACGGAAACGACATAATAATGCATACTATTTCCTGCCATAGATAGATGCACTTTATTTTCAAAAGAACACATAACACTGGAACTGATAAACTAAAACAAAACAACCAAAAACAAAAATAAAATGGATTCTCAGTCTCCATTAACAAAAAACGTACTTGAATAAAAACTAAACAACATAACGCCTAAGTGAAAATAAATACTGCATTCAACCAAAAGAGTGCAGATTATGAAGTCTATATACTGTATTGGCCTTCAGTAATCACGAGATTTAAATAGAGAAGACGGGCACATCCGACTACCTGTTGGCCGATCTAAGATTGTCGCTGGTGATTTCGTAACCGATCATCCTGTAGTGTGATTTGGATCGTCGTGGCCGCTCCGATCTAAATACGGGGTTTTCCCCAACTGGGAGCTTAACGCTGAATGTGACAGGTAGCCAATCAGAAAGCGCGGATTCTCCTCGTCATTTCTGAGGGGAAATAATGAGGGGAATCCCAAACAGCTGACACGGCACAACCCGAAGTCCAGCGGACATCGGAGATGATATGTGGAAACAACATTAATGTTTATTCAACATTTTGTGCAAAGAATATAGAAATGACAAGGGGAGGAGTTGAAGCCAAATTGCTACCGCAGTTGATAAACCCGGTAAGTTTTCAGCCGTTCTTCGTTACCGTGACATAAATAGGTTATAATGATTGTCATTCAGTCAGGACTTTACGCTGACTCTAGCCACATGCATCACAGGTAGATTCTAGTAAAGCATTGATTAATGCCTGGTTTTAAAATTAGTTAACTGGAGTTGTAGCCATTATTTTGGGCTACAAGTCCAAAATAATGGCTGTGTGGCTGGAGACCACACAGCACGATCGAACCCGATCGAACCGTTATATCTAGGATTTCTGTCGGCTAATGATGGTCTCTCAGGTTTTGAAAATGGGCTGACAACTCTTAGTGTGCGCTGGACATTACACTAAGGAAATAGGAAGGAAGGGAGGGTCAGTGCAGAGCACCGGAGTTGAGCCTTTTTCATTCAGTGTCATCAAGAGAAAGAAAAAAAAAAAAAAAGTCAGGAAGAGATGATAAAGCCGATAATTAAAATGAGGTCGATAGGTTTAATTTATCGTGCAATTAATTGATTTATCGTTTATCCCGGCAGGCCTACCTGTAACTACACTAATATATTCCCCTTAGGGGGCTTATAATTTATACCTTGTAATACTTATTGAGAGGTCTCATTTGAAAAAGGCATACACACGAACACAGAAAACCAAACGCAAAAAAACGCATAAGCAAGACGAGGAGAACGAGTTCAAAATGCTAATTTGGGACAAACATGCACAGGGCGTAAATCCAGTCCTCATTGTGCATTCAGCACATTGGCTTTATTTTGCAGCGGTGAGCCCCTTATTCAATTGAACTGCCATCCATCCTGGCTATGGCACCGAGCAAGCACGTACAGGGAGCTCCCACAGGAACTTTAGACTCTCTCCTGCACACACAACGGCCGTGTGGAAACACTACGACAGACAAGTGTGTTGTGACAAAACCCATTAGAACTGTAATGGCGTGATGTAGGTCTCTGCAGGGTCGTTATTATCAGTTGAAATATGCCAAAATAACACTTTGTAGGAAGGAAGGTGCCTCTGTGTGTTTTTGTTGCCATTTCTTTCATGCCTGAATATGTGGCGTTACCATTTATTCCAATCTGTTATAATTTCTGAATGTTTATTTGTTGGAGAAGTCTTGCTACAGTAAACATCTAAGACGGGGATACGATAAAACATTTTTTTTATGCAAATGTAAGAAGCCCACTTGAGATTTCTTTTTTTTCTCACTGTTGTTGCAAGTTTCAAAATTAACTAAACACAGAATACCAAGTGGAATGGCCGTCTTTCCATCTTTTGTGTCTTAATGCGAATTCAACATTTTTAATCACCTCAATTTGTTTTGAGGAACGTCGGATGAGAATGGAGGCGAAAACGAAAGCGGAACTTTCCCATGGATGCATGCGCTGATCGGAGAGCTCTCCAAAGCTGTTGAAAGCACCTGATGTATTCTGTGACCTCTACTTTTGCCCCAATTATGCGCTCACAGCAGACACTTTAGACACTTTAGCCTCTCCTACTTATGAATGTTGTCTCGGTGCTTTTGCAGAAACAAGTGTTTCTTTGATACTCCTGAGTATCTTTGTGAAGAAAGGAATGTTAAGTAGCTGTGTTGCAAAGCAAAATAAAATATATTTTATTTAAATCTCTTTAAAAAAAAAAAAGGGGGCAGAACACATTACATTCTGAAGTCGAGTCGTTATTGGTTTAGGATGGTGTTTATTTTTGGCCGTTCTTTAAAGTCCATCAGGTTGATGGTTCCAGTCTAGTTCCTCCACACCAAACTTGGTCTTCGACATCAGTACCTGGTTTTATTTCCAAATTGTTCCCTCAGAGTCAGGGAGCATCATTTTTTTTCTCAAGCTGTTTTGGATCCTGGAACATTGAGAGTTTCAATTTCACTGGAGCTACGGGGCCAAACCAAACCCCTGAAACGCAACCAAAACCCATTAGCCTCCCTCTTATAGCATTTATATTTGTCGAAATGCGGTCAGAAAAGGTCAAACGGCAACCCCACATTGGATTGCTGCGTGCTTTACACCACTTCATCCAAAACAGTAGTGGGAATTTATATTTAGACAATAAATTGCCTAAAAATATAACCTATCACAAAATCTTGTGCGAGACACCTCTTCAACAAATTTGTATTTACCTTTTAGTTTCTCTTTGTCACTGACCACTACAGTTTAGATCTATTGTTGGACATTAGTAGCTGCATGTACAGCAGCCAAGAGGAAGCTGGCACTGCACAAATCCCCATTAAGCTCGAGATACGGCAGATCCACAGTGTGTACCCTCTCATGTGTCCACTGATGGATGGTGAGAACTACAGCAGTAATGATGGGTGTAGAGACCACACAAGTCTAGAGAGCAAATATGAGGGTGTTTTGCCTCTTAAGGAGAGTGGCGGTGGAATAGAGGTGAGCAGTGAACCCTGGTCTTGTTTGTTCTCATGCGGAGGTGGAGACCTCCTCCACCCTCACCAATCTGTACACACCACAATGCCAAGCCACAACATGCAGTCTTTCTATAGACGCTGTAAGTGGAGCTTCCACCCGTTCTCTGCTAATCCTGTTTTTTTGTTTTTTTTTGTTTCTTTGTTTTTTGTCTGTTCTTGATTCCCAGAGCCAGTCTCCACTTGTAACAAGAACTCGAGCTTACCGATAATGACTAAGAGATCAAGACCTTATTGGCAACTCTATGTTATAGATCTGCTGATTGGGACGTTTTGAAGATTTCCGCCAAAGAAACATCCAGGGACGGTTGCTACTAGAGATGAAGGGCACAGCAAAGAGAGTGACTCGAACCAGAACCTGGCCTGTTTTACATTTAATTAATGTTTTCACTTTGCACGTCATTTCAGCAACAAGGGCGTCATAATATCTCCCAGTACATACAGCCTGTATGTTTCACCACGACTGTGCATTTCATCTAGATCTTGGTTTGTTGAATGCACTCATAAGTGGAATAAAGAGTGTGTACCAGTAGAACCATTGAAATGGTAGAAAATGGTTAGACAGTTCAGCTAACGTAACATCTTAATGTGATTACCATTATTAAAAAGTAAAAAAAAACAAAAAAAAACTGATTTATGACAAACGGAAACTTGACATGAGTATGAGGAGCTCAGTAGGAACCACTTCAAGAGAAATGTTTAGGGATTTCCTTTCCTTTACCCCTCACATACAGCTGACTGACGACTTGCAACGCCTGATGTCGGAGGGGGAGCAATAACCAAAACTTTTCATTGTTTTAAAGCAGTATTTTTTTTAAAACTCTTGTGGCTTGTTTCCATGAGGGCCGCATAGTGCTAGGTAGAAAACCCCCACTGTGAACAAAGCCGTTTGATGGCTTTTCCCGTAAAGTTAGCAAGCAAGAGAACTAGAGCCTTAATTCCAAAAAGATTTCTTTCTTTCTATTGGTAGATAGAACGAGTGATTGAAAACAATCTTGAAATTGTTGTAAATGTATGAGCAGTTTGGTACTACCCAGTTTGGTACATTGTGTCACTCGATATGAGCATTTTGTAGATGTTTAGTTTTGAGAATTTTAGAATTTAGTTTTGAGTCTCAGCATGGGTCTCCGAGAGCACTGCTGCTGTTTTACACCACGCTACTTAACTTTGTCCTACAAATCTCATAGAGAAGACATGACAATGATCATTGACCGCTGCCATTTATTGCAATAAGAATCACTGAAGTGATTCCACACTAATTTACTTTATAGCATTGTCATTAACTAAACCAGTTGAGACGACAAAATGACAACACTGGGGTCCCCTACCCCCCCGCTGACGTAAACTCGCCCTTTGAATATCCCTAAATGATGCCCGGCCTACCAAGGACAACAGGACACATGTTTCCGTCTGCAAGTGGAGCTCACAGCATGTCTGCGTAGCGTGGATCTGTGGTGGATAGTTGAGCAGAAGCTGGCTGTCTCATGGGAAGCAGAGGGATGCCGCTTTGATGTCGGAGGACGTGAAAGATGCGGCTCTGATATATTCACACACATTCTTTTAATATTCACTAAAGCTCAGCGACAGAACATTTTGACATATTTCCAAGAAACTCAAAAAAAAAAAAAAACAGGAAGGAAGCAAACAAACATAATCATTATCCCTCTCGACTTTATATTCTCCAACTCCATGAGATCATGGTCATGAGAATTTTTATCATTCGGGTCACAAAGCATTTAAAAAAATAAATAAATGGGTTTTTCGAATCTTTTTCCAAACTAGTCATTTATTTGCAATTGTGTTGTGATTATGAAAGAAAACCTTTACTGATTTTTGTCCTGTGTTTAAATAAGGGGGGGGGCTGCATACACAGCTGACAGACATGATGCAGCAACATGCGGGAGAGGGAAGCAGCTACTTCATGCACCTGCTAACTAGAAACATCCTCCTGAAATGTTAATAATCTGCAGAAACATTGTCATGCAAAATGTTTGGAACTTTAAAAAAAAATCTGGTGAAATAAGAACCACCAGCCAAAGCCAAACTCATAGCTGAAATCTAACCTTCCGGACCACAACGCCGCTTTTTACTGGAAAAACTTTACCAGATCGAAAAGTGAAGACAGCGATGCTGGCGTGGGGGCAAACAACACAAACGTCTTTGTCAAAACAACATATGGAGCTGGTGACAAATACAGGGAAGAAAACACAGACACTTTATATAAATCAAGACAACAAACTCATCATCGCAAAGGATGAAAAAAGAAAATGATGAAATGCGAGTGGCAGAAAACCACTATCGCTCATGTGACATCCCTTGTGTCGCTGCCTGTTGGAGCTTAATGCTGACATGCAGTGACTGGCAAAAGTCTGACAGGAGGAGCCCTGCTGTCTGTCACCCGCACCTCCTGCTGGGGAGGCCTGTGCGTGCACTCCAGGGAGCAGGGCTGAGGAGCTGGAGGAGACAGATGAAGAGGGAGAGAGAGAGGGGAAATTAAGTTAGAGCAAATGGGACAGCAGGCCATATCCATCTTCTCCATCTCCTTATGAATATGTAAAACCGACAGGTCAAGTAGGCACCAATGACTCTCCTCCCTGTGGAATTTCAGGGGAATGTTTTCATTCAGCAGGGGTTGATTTTTTTTCTCTTTTTTTTTTTTTCTCTCTTGCATGTATAGGTGAGTGTGTAAGGGAGGGATGCGAGTCCTCTGTCTCAATGTGGGCTTTAAGTGCCAATGGAAATCATGGCTATTATTTATTAAGTAGGCCAGAATTGCTCTTTGGAAATTAGCTTTTCAATAACCTGCCTCTTATGTCAAACTCTCTTTAGAAATCCAGAGGAGGAAATGAGCGAACTCTTATATTTCTTTGTCGTCTTAAAGAGGAAATGGGCTTTGGGTTTTTCCTGGCAACAATGTGAAGGACATGCTTGTAAAAAAAAATTTAAAAAAATGCATATTTTGATGCTCATGCCAGAAACTTCTTCTTTTTTTTTCACTCTTTCTTTATGTTAGCGGTGCCTCCAGCAGCATATGTCTGAGTAAAAACTATTGGCAGAGCTTCAATGACTGAACACAGTCCTTTAGCTGGTTCAAGACAAGAGGCAAGCGCTTGGTTTTAATGTTGTAACAAACAACATTACCCCATACAGCACAACAACTCTTATGCTGTGGATCTACATAAAGAGAGCAGATACTGACGTGCCGTGTTTGTTCCTTCTCTTCTGGAAGTTTCTTTGTTACCTTTTGTCACGGCCACAATCAGCTTTTTGAATATTATTTTCCCTTTAGCAACTTAACATACAATTAACTTTGTTTAGAGTTAAAAACTGTGAATAGTCTGTCATTATTTTGTATGAAATTAGAATTTTTATACAAAAAAAACCAAAAAAAAAATTCATCTTAACTTGCCTCTCTTATAAATACAACTTAAGATAAAGGCTGAATTAACCAAAAATAGAAAGACAGGTTTTATGTTTATGCTTTTGCCTTCATATCATTGATATCTTCTGCTCCTGATGCGAGCCTGACTGACAGCGCTAAGGCCCTCCTCCTGGCTCTGATTGGTTGTTTCTGACTGGTGTATTTCTGCACATGGCAGTAGGACCACATGGAGGAGGCAGAGGAGCTCTGCAGTGTAATGACATAGTGACTGTGTATAATATTTAAAGCCATAGTGTTTATAAAAGTTGCATTCTGCAGAATTAAAGGAATGATCAAGTTCTCCTGACCCGACCTGAGCATATATGTATACATTTATTTTATGCTCTGATTTGTTGTTGTCTTGACAAAATGGGAACATGAAAACCACAAATGACAGTGATGGTCAACTTTTGCTCTTATATTCTATTTCACAAATCCAAGACTATCTCAGTGTACATTTTCTTGTGACAATAAATATATTGAAATGCATGACAAAAATTGCATTTTGTTGTGTTGAAAATGGGACAGGATGAACGCCTCAGCATTTACACGGCCGTGCTACTGGCTTCAACAACACAGTTCTTCCTCTGCGCTCAACAGCGTGGAAAACTTTCCCTCTTTTTTTTTTTAAACATTCGTTTTTTTGAGGGCCCAGTTTGGGCGTTGCTGCATTCCATATTGGTTCTGTTTCTTTTCTTTTTTTTTTTTACATTTCGATTGGTCCACTTTGGCACCATATCCACATGCGGACAGCACATTTTTATTTCCCTGGCAACACAATGCTACCTCATAATGATTATGGATGTTTGTTTCCCTGACAACACTGCCTTCCTGTCTGTTCGTTTTGTTCACCCCATCGGAGCACATTCTTGTTGCCCCCTCCCGGGTTTCATTCCTCCCAGTAGCAGTGACAGGAATGTCACATATTTAACTGCTGGAAAGGTATTATGACAAAATTAATGCTACGCTTACTGTTTTCATTTAATTTCCACAAAAAAGTTGCTAAAATAACAATTTCCACATATTGTCAAAGACATCACAGAGGACCGTACACTTCTTTGACACTACAATGAAGGGCAACATTAACAGCAAGAATAACGAGTGAACGGCTAGTGTAGTGGTGGTGATGAGGGACATTTCACAGCTTTCAAAGTGATTTAAGACAGCCCAATCGTTTTTACACAACTCAGTAAACACCTGCTTTAGCAGGATACATGTGAGTGGCTTTTATTTTTGTGTTTGTGTGCGAGTTCTTTCCTGAATAGAGGATCTCTGGTTTAGACTGCGGTCCACCTGATGCAGCCTCCACACCTGGCTGTGATCAAGTCTTTTGTTTCCGGTAACTTTTGGAGATGCAGTGACCTGCTGCTTGGTGCCTGACGATCAACCGCAGATCGACATTTCCTTGAATGTTCATTTCAGAAGAAATCTTT
Organism: Poecilia formosa; assembly: GCF_000485575.1. Taxonomy (NCBI): domain Eukaryota; kingdom Metazoa; phylum Chordata; class Actinopteri; order Cyprinodontiformes; family Poeciliidae; genus Poecilia; species Poecilia formosa. The sequence goes on along the minus strand of NW_006800092.1, from coordinate 97,606 downwards.
GAGTTTATGTCCTCCTTATTTCTTGGTTTTGTCCTCCGTGTGCTTCACAGGTTGGATTCTTTGTGATCCCCCTACCACACTGGTTCCAGCCCTCCTAGCCTCATCTTCCCCCTCCAAACCTTCATTACCCACAGTTGTCCTCTGCAGCTTAGCCGCTGTCAGTCTTCGTCAGCCTGGCCGCTCTGTAACACGCTCTGCTCAGGATAATAAGGACCTCACACAATGAGCCATCGGCTCAGTCACTTACTTCCTCAGATCCATTTCTCCCTCCACACTGGAACTTCACCGCCAAACCTTAAAACTTTCCCTCATCACTTCCAATATAAAACATTCAACTTACCACCATCTCCACTAATTACTCCTCTCTGCCATAAACCTAGAGCACTCTTCCCCTGCTTTATTTTTTATTCCAAGTGAACCTTTTTCACCGTCTTTGCCTATGATTTTGCATGTAGGAAACAAAGCTTCCTGAAACCATGGCAGTAGGTAAACATTTTGCAATCTGGAAACCTTGCATTTTGGACATCAAACTTGGAGAGCTTAAAAAAAGTTTATTTGCATTTCTGATGTTTTAGTGCTATTAGATATTGGTAAAGTGTTAAATAAAAAAATACAAAGAAGTACATTGATAGCTCGGATTGCTATTAGCAGTTAACTTAATCACAGAGAAAAGCAAACCCCACGAGTTTCCAAAATAGAAACTTGAACAATATTAAATTTGGTTTAATCGGAATTCAGAAGTAAGTAAAATAAAGCCCTTTTTTGTTCATTGCTACCTACTTATTTCAGTTCAAATATTTAACTTAAACACCAGATTGTCTGAGCACCACTAAGGCAGATTGTAAACCACATCTTGAGAATCACAAATCTAATCTGTTGGATTCATTCCCAGAAGAAGCAAAACGATCAACCAGTGCAAAAGTTTGAGCTGTAATCACGTTGGCCTCCAAACCAGTATGGAAGCCAAGGTGAATTGAGCTGTGATAAATCTAATATTACTGTTTGAAATTCTGATTCATTTTCATGTGTGTTCACCACGAACCAGTGCCATGAATCTACCAAACTGGAAAGCCAGTGCAGCACCAGGGTGTGCAGTGCTCTGTACCGTGTGCCCTCCAATCAGAGATGTGATTATTTTTGTTTTTTTCCACTCTGATGTTGACTGGAATGATTACGACTGTTTAAACTTTTACTGCAGATGGAAACATGGTAACTGATAAGATTGGGTCCGTTGTAAATAATAAGTTCAGCATCATCCCTGCAGTGGTCATGGTGGCTTCAGAAGTGCTGTGAAGTCCAGGCAGGAACTATTAATGATCATAAAAAAAAAAATATATATATATATATATATATATATATATATATTAGCTTCACTTTCTTAATGAAATGCAATGAAGGGCTGTGTGTTTTCTTGCTTAATTGACTAGAAGCATCCACTGTTGTTCTTTAATAATTTCTTCTTCTGTTTGCTTTGTAGGTTTATTAGTTGCCAGATTAGACATTTTCTAATTTAATAACAATTTGGAACAGGAATACAAAACAAACCGGCAAAACTGACCAGGTAGATTTGAGTTTGACTGATTTTACAAAAATGTTTTTCTGTGAGGTTCAAAGTATTACTTGTCATGTCTGAACAAAGCCAGATGGGATAAAATTACAGACTTCTATTAGTCATGCACCTTTGAGTCTTTTTGACTGTAGGCTTATACTTTAAAAAAGCAAAGAATACTATTTTGTACATATAAAAGTGTAATTACTACAATGAATCCTTTTTAATACCTCTCATTCATTCACGTGCCTACACACGTATTGGTTTAGTTTTGTGTGTTTAAACATTTTTGTTTTTTTACAGGTCATAGTTTTGTTCTGAAACCCGCACTTATTAATGTAATATCTCATCAGGCTAATGGAAAGGCTCTGGTTAGCAGACTGACATCTGAGCCCACTAATGCTCATATATAATAAAAGAAGGATCAGTGGCTTCCTTGTAAAACCACATCAGAATCGTGACTGTGACATTTTCCGATCTATTCAACGTCCTTATGAATTTTATTATTTTCCTGTCATCCTTTAATCCTCTTCTGCCCGATCTACCTTAGGCTGACGAGTGTGTGCGTGTGCGTGTGTGTGTGTGTGCGTGTGTGTACACATGCCTGGACGGTCAATGGGAGTTCTCAGGTACAGAATCACTCAACTCTGGGGCGTTTGTGTGTCTCAGGCTTCCTGTAAGGGGTGAAAGTGAGCTGCGGCTGACACAGAACTGAGAACAGAAGACAGATAAGGGTAGACGCGTGAAAAAGAAAGTGGGAGCGCACATGACTTTTGGCAACATTGTCATCTTAATCCCTTGTCAGGGAGTGAGCCTGGGTTTACAGCAGGATTACAGCTCAGGACCAATTATTACCTGAGAGACTGAGGGAGAAGCGCAATGTCACAGCTCCAGATCGGCAAACCAAACTCGATGTGACAAGCCCGCAGTAACTTGACCCATTGCAGGTCAGCATATGGTTGAAATAGTGATGAGCTGGCACTGTCGGGTCATATTAGCTGAGTTTTGCTGCTTTAATATTCAACTGCATCACACAGTGGCTCAGACACCTGCCAATCAAGGGAAAGTTGCATTCCCCCACGAGGAGCGTGTTGATTCATTGCGTGCTTTAGTCACAGACGGGGTTTGTGCATAATAAGCACACTGTGGGTAACCTCTGCGTTCCTGCTGACAATATTATTCCTGTGTTTGCCTCTTACACCCCATGAAACGCAAATTGGATTGTGAGACATTTCATAGAGCCACGGATGGCAGAAAATACAAGTAGCTGTCAGCAGGGGGGGAAACCTCTTTTATATTCTGGCGTTCTGGCTGCTTCGACTCAAGGGTAATGCATGCAGAATCATGGCCACGCTGGACACATGCAGAGAGAGGGGTCATCTCCGCGGCAGCGTAGTCCAACAGCTCGTCGGGCCGCTTTGTGTCGGACAGAAACGGCATTATTCACCGAGCGTACGCGCACGTTGTTTCAAACATCTCGTCGGAACAATCAGCTAATGACTGCTAATCTAGCAATCGAGATTTGCATCTATTAATTAGGCAAGCACGACTTGTGAAATTGTTAAAAAAAAAAAAGAAAAAGAAATGTTATTCCCAGAATCATCTTTTTTGCTGCTTTTACCTTTCTTGATGAATAAGCACAAGGTGACTCTAACGTGTTCAGATCAGTAAATGCAGTGATTAGAAGTTTACAGGTGCTCTTTATCAGCAGGGATGTAATCTTAATTATGCTTTTGCTTCCTTATCCTTCGGTCCAATTAGTGCAAATGCACAAGCACCACTATCAATCCACCACAATGCTCGACAGCTGGTATAGAGTTCTGAGGTTCGATGACCTTTGGATGGGTTCCCTGTTGGTCTTCTTGGATCTGAAACAGTTTTTTTTCTGCAGACATTGGCATTAGAGTTGCAGCAGCAGCGTAAACCTTATAGAGCTTAGGCTGGTGGGTTTTTTAATCTGAAGTGTGAGTCGGATGGTTGTACCAGACCAATCCAGCAGGATCCCAAACACACGTCACAACTGGTTTTGGAGTGGATAAAGAAGGATGGCATTACACTTTTGGAAGGACCCTTTCCTAAACTTGACTGAAAATGTATGGACTATGATTTAAAGCCAGACCTTTTTCTGATGAAATCAGCTCTACCATTTCTGATCAGACGAGTGATGTCCAGTCAGAACTGTGATAAAAGCCTGTTGCTTGTTAAAACTTATGAATAAGTAGGAAATTGATGGAGATTTATCCAATATTCCCATATCTCTGTGTATAATTTGAACTCTGTGTTTACTAGAGACAACGGTTTTCTATCATCTGAAGAATATTTACACCTCTCGCCTCGGGTAGTTTGGTATGGTTGATTTCTGAACCAGCGAGGTGATGTGCCTGTGCTCAGATCTAATGAGCATTTGGAAACCCTGCGACTTCCAGCAGCTTCAAGACTAATGGCTTTCATTTGAGACTCTGTCCTAGAGGTTATGTGAAGACAGACTCTGTAATTAGCGCAGCTGTTTACTGGCCCCGTAGACCCTAAACTATTTAGGCTTCACTAAACACTGCTGCGTGTTGATGGAGGCAGTGCGGTCAGCTCCTGCGAAGACGTAGCTGCGAGGCCTGGAGGCAGGCAGGGGATGTGGCGACTGTGGGATTGCCATGGCAGAGATTGTGATGGCTGCTGTAATGATGTCACGTTATCGTAATTAGCAGGAGGGTTGTTGTTGGAGAAAGAGCGAGGGGACGGGAGAGCGGGCGAACAGAACAGGAAGGCTGAGGAAGAGAAACAGGCGGCAGCAGCGAGGAGAAAGAGAGAATCAGTAAAACACAGAGTTAGTCAAAGACAAAAGGCGAAGAAAAATAGATGAAGCAAAGGTGGGATGTGGGGAAGCAAGACAAAGGAGATAGGAAGTGTAGGAGGATGTTCATTAACTAAATGAGGAGGGATAGTTGGCATGACTGTGGGCTGTTGAGGCTCCTCAGCTTTAATTTTGGAAACGCTTATCTCACACGGAGAAGGAAGACAGACAACCCCCCTCCCCCCTCGCCGGCTGCAAGCTCTAAATCCAGGAGATGAGCATCACCTCATCAACATTTTCCTCTTCCTGGCAACTTCGTTAGTTGTGTTGGCAGAGTCGTGTTACTGTACGTCCCACTCATGCCCAACTTTAAAATAACAGTAGGCTCTAGGAATAGTACGTTTCAAAGAATCGTATTTCAAGTGTGTCTCCAGTCAAGTTGTTGATTAGTTTTTGAGTTGACAATCAAAAGTGCAACACTTTGAACCCTAAACTGTTGTTACCACTGTTTTGTATGATCAGATTTGTCAGCTGTATAATTTGTTATGACACAATCCTGAAGAAAAGCCTAACAGCAGGACATTTTAAGGTCTCGTAAGTAGATTAAAGAAATACTAAACATTGGCATGGCGTGGGTTCCTCCCAGTTCTAAAAACTAAAACGCTGCGCAGTGCTGGTAAGATGAAAATTCAACTAGGTGGTGACAGTGTAAGAAAATCAGAAATCAGGTTTTAAAATCTCGCAAATGTATTCTGAGCATATGTAAATCCTGACAAGAAATGCAAAGAAACCAAACAAACTGGAAAACTGTAAAATTAGTCCTGGCCTCAGCATACATGTTCTCCAAGAACCTTCTTTTATTGGTTTAAAATGTATGTGTTTAGAATACTTAGTCATTTGGTCTATTTAAACTTGTCTCAGTGTTGCCCACTGATGAGACTGGTAACCAGTCCCCAGGTTTATTGACTCCTGTGCAAGCATCAAGGGATAAGCGGCAATTAAAAATGGACGGATGGCATTTGCTGACAAACTGACAAATGATCAGTTCTTGCCCTTGTGTCTGTTGTTATCATTTTGTTCTTTAACGCACAAACACTCGTCTCGGTGTCTTAATTAACACCTTACTGTGTGCTGCAAACTCTGTGATAATTGTAGATAATTCTCCTTACCGTCGCTGCCGCTTCCAGGATTATTTCCCCTGTGATGCAAGGTGTACCTAGATGTACTCTGAGGAATACTACAAGCAAGAAAATTGAAGAACAAATTATTTTTTCAGTTGTCAGTCAGAAGAAATTGTGAATTATAGAGTCTCGCAAATTTTAGTAAAGTCAATTTATCAGAAACTATGTGTTGTTTGGATTTATTGGTTTAAAATGTGTTTAGAATACATAAAACACCTTTCTACACTTAAAACGATACACAAATAAAGTAGTACATTTTGGAAATGGGGAGGGAAAATTGTCCCTGGTTCAGGCTCAAAGCTGAGACTTCCCATGTCCACACTGGAAACTGACTTTCCATGATTATATTATTGAGCACCCAAATGCTAACGGTAAAGTGCAGTTCCTTCATTACCTTTAAATAATCAATCTTTGAATAAGTTTATATTTTAAAAGGGGGATCAGTGTTGTTGTCGCTCAACTTTAGTTTTCAGCCTGCATCTCTTCAAACGTGTGTATATATATATATTTTTTTTTTTTTTTTTTTTTTTCTTCACCTAGTTGTCTGTGTGAGCAAATTAAATTATAATTAACTGTTGTGTTAAATCTGGGGATTATTAAAATTCACTAAAAGCCAACAAAATCAGAAAATCCTACTTTCAACTAATTCTGAAGGACAGTGAGTATATTGAGTATATACGTGGCACTGAGTGAAACACAGATGATCATCTGAACAAAACTTGTATTATAAACAGGGAATTTGCAAAGTACAAATTTGAATATCGAAAAACAAATAAACAAATGCATGGGATTAACGAGCGTTATTTTATCATTAGGTCAAACAATAACGCTGATGCGTTGCAAACATTACGTTTGTGACATAAATAATAAAGACAAATGACACGTTTTCTGTGAGTGACCCGCCTTGAAGCGAAGGAGAAGATATTCAAATATATTATTTTTGTTTGTTTTCTTTTGAAAGAAATGGCACTTTTACTATAGCTTTTAGCACCACAGCACTTCTTGTAACACAATATGTTTGGTGTAAGATATTAATTGGTCAAGTCTGAGTGAGGTCATGAGTATTTGGTGCAAAAGTCAAAGTCGAGGCCAAAATCATATTATTTCATCGGGTTGATTCTAAGGTAAGTAATTTCGGGACCTTGACTCTGTTCTAAGTCACATGAAGGTTCTGCTTTCTGCAATTTCTTTTTACTTACCAAAATAGCCAACTGGTTCCAAAACAAAATTGTGGTTCTTTTTCCTTTAGATTTACAGATTCCATTATTTGCAAAATAAGGTTTCATCTGTCTTTTTCCTTTGTTTTTTTTGTTTGTTTGTTTTTTGTTTTTGAAGGAGCCACTTTAACACTTTAAAACATTCACCACCCTAATTCCCGTTGAGTCCCATAAAGCGTTTGTCACATCTCCGCTCCGTGTTTTGGATTAAAAATAATCCCACCCTTATGAAAATGTTAAATTCAAATCTTCCTGTTTTACTCCGGAAATCAACTCTCTGCTCCTCTAGCTGACATGTCCCACTGACCTCCAAAATCTTAGCCTCTAATTTTCTTCTCCTCAACTGTGAGTGAAGGGATGGTTTATTCAGTTAATGAAAGGGAGCGCGGTGCTTGCATGAAAGCGAGAGTTGTGACAGCCAGTTAATCCTCCTCTGCCTGCGTAGCCGCTGCTCCAGAGACCTCTATATGTCAGTTAGCATTACGCTGTAAACAGCTAATCACGAGGCCAAGAGCCGAGCCGTTTCAAACTTGTGAGGAATTTCGCAGCCGTAATGATGATCTGCATTAATGTTCTGCTAATTTGTTGCTCATCATTTCCCCGACATGAATGAGGTTGTTATTGGTGGATTAAATGTTTAAACTCGCGCTCCGGCGAAACTACAAAGAGGAGAAGCGCGGCGTTTGTGCCGCTGTTGAAATATTTTTGGAGCACCGTACGCTTACTGATGAGTCCCATCTGTGGCGTTGGCTGCAGGTGTGGAAGGACTCGATTGTTACTGAATGTTCTTTGCCTCGTCCTCCCTTCCGAATGCGTTCTTAGTTGCACTTTCCTTGGTGCCGTTTCCAGCATCATTTTATATTTCAAATGTTGCATCAGTCGAGCCTTTTTGTCTGGCTGTTCATTTTGTGATTTTGTTCATGTAGCTGTTATAAAGAAAATTACGGCAATAAACCTTTGGCAGTTTGATGGAGAAGCCACAAAGAGCTGTTCATGTTGCCTTTACACAAAGTATTTTTTTCCATCTTGAAGGTTAAGTTTTTTTGTTTTTTGTTTTTTTTTTTGAGGAATTTTTGCTTGACGGAGGAAAGAATTTTCAGAATTGCCAAAATGAACTAAACCTGTACAGTTTGACTTAGGAAGTCATGTTTTGTTGCAGTTTTTTTTTTTTCCAGCAGCAGCTTCATTGCTAACAGCTCTGCCTAAAACTGATACTCTGTCATTTTTTACCCTTTGTGCTAAATTGACTAAAACATTTACAACATTTTATCCTCGTTTTGCATGTGCTGGAGACCATGTTGGGTGTTGCACCACACTGTGGCCTTTATGTTTTCTACAAATCTTTTTGCTCAACTTTTGAAGAAAGTTGTAACTTGCCTCCTTCAGTTTTCATGGGTCACATTATTGTAGGCGTCTTTAAACGGCTTTGTTTCACTGTTGTTGTTGTTTTTTTTTATCAAAACACCATTATGCAGGTGCGCTTATTAGATCATCAGAAAGGATTTTTTTGCTTTAAAAAAATATGCCAGAAGAAGTCAATATCATGTCATCAGCAAGCACCTTAATAACTCGCAGCTGTGGTAATATTTGCATGTTTGTATTTGCTTTAACAAGTACTCTTGTCATAAGGTCGAACACAGTGAGAATATTTTAATTTCGTTGAAGCTCTTTTAGGTCAATTTAAAACAACACAATTTCAAAAAATGTAGTTGGATAACAAATATTTTCCAGTGGATAAATAATAGATTTTATCCACTGCTGACCTATCTATGCAGCAGCTCGCCTCCTGCGTGAGAAGTTATCCCTCTGAGGCCGTACAAGATGTTACAGGGGTGGAGGTTATAAAAGTGGCCAGACTCTTAAGCAAAATGTTAATACTTGAAAAAATATGATTTTTCATGATTGCAGAGTATTTGCAGTAATAAGCAAATCAACCACAGACGCCAGTCAACACAATGATAATCCTCTTGCTCTGTTGATGACAAAGGGATTCATTATAACAAAGAACAGATTATCAGGCTTTATGATAAAGCATTAACTCCATATTTGTGTTCATATAGGATCTGTACAGCTCAATCTAGATCTTGACAATTATTTTGAATTAGGATTCAGATCCTAATCCTGTGTCTGTGTCCTGCCACTGCTCGTAAATCTGACTACTTTCTGAATAAAATATGAATATGTCACTAAACTCCCACCTCATGTAAGGCAGAACGTGAAGGAAAACACAAACATCTTAGATCGCCACTGAATCCTCATTTTCTTCACAGAGACATTAATAGTTGAAGTGTGAAAGCAGCAGAGACATGTCAGAGAATTAGTCAGTCGCAAATAATCCTATTATTAGGCCAAGTTGTAGCAGATGTCCTTTTGCATCTCTGGTGTGAGATCTAATCCAAAACCATCCTTTGCCTGTTAGGGAGCAGCGATAATCCCACATTGGAAAATGCCTGTTCCTCTTTTCTGGTCGTTATTACTGACAGAACAAAAGTCTGAACACACTTCAAGGTGACCCAAGGTCATCTATTAATATCTGACTGAAAAAGGCCGAGAATCACCAAGAAAGTGACAGATGCGACGCTTGTATTTACATTGGATGATTTTGTTTGCCTTTTAATCACTTTAAATGCTTTCTGACTCTCAGAATCTCCGCCGTCTCTCAGCTGTACACGTTTGGTAGTTTGCCACGCTCAGTATTCAAAGCATGAACGGCTTTAGACTACCTCTCTTTCTGCGTGTGTGTGTGTGTGTTGTGTGTGTTGTGTGTGTGGATTTGGAACTGGCCTTTTCATCCACTCTTATTGGTAATCAAGCACCACGGAGATCCTTGTGCCCGCTGAAGGGGGAATACGGCCGACTTCGTCAGCCCTAGATCCAGCCGCCGCTGCTTCACGCTGTGATTTATGTTACTTATTAGCAGGCCCCCACTGTCAGGGTCCATCATCAGAATTATAACCAAGGATTAGGCCTCAGGCTAATGATTGGACTGCAAAGCAGAGCTGACCATGTGTTTAGCTGCGGTGTGTTTTCAGCACACCAGATTACAGGCCACATGCGGAGAGCCGCAAATATGGGAGACGGGCACGAACAAAAAAAAAACAAAATAAGGTCTTAAAGCATACGTCCAGATTAAACAGACTCTGACACGTTAATGCACACCAGTGGAGAGGCAGCCTCTAAGTATGTGGCTATACAGCTGCGCAGCTTAGATTATCTATAGTAACTCTGCAAAGTTTTAGCACATATTTAGCCATAAATCTAATTAAATTCTTCTAACTAAATGTAAAATCAAATAAATGTTTTCCCAATCAGATCATTGTACCTATTAATGGAACATTATCACGCTCTTAACATATTTTCAGAGCTCTACATTAGCAGTAACACAAATTTCATGCTTGGGTCAGTCGTTGGGTAGACATCGCTCCAAGCTGATTTTTATGCACTCTGTGCTGCTCATTGTGGTGAAGTAACGACATCGTGTGACATGGCCCCCAGCCCTCAGATAACCCAGTACAGGCCCGCTAACTGGCCCTCATTGTTTCTTTTATTAGGAAAGATTGCAGTCTAATATCGTCTCACAGGGAATGCTTTTATTCAACTTGCTCACCCTCTGCCACTGTGTGACTGCCTGGACTAAATGTTGCAAAGATTCCCACATCACTGCATTCCCACCCTGCAGCTCACAGTCCTGCAATCCAATCACAAGAATCAATACACCCCTGGTCCTTCATGGACAATGCCAACAGGTTCTTTTTTTTTTTTTTCTTTTTTTTTTTTAAGTTAGAGTATTATAGAGGCGATTCCATGAACCCATTATGGGTTGAAGGGTAGGTGTAGTACAATCAATAAAGACTCAGCACATGCTGCCACTGTAGGAAGGGAAGAGGTTCAGGTAACCCAACAGTGTTGTGATTGTCACTTAATACAAGAATCTGAAACTTATTCATAATTCATTGTTTTCTCTTCTCCTCAAACAGCTGAAGTGTGTGGCTTCCCGTGAATTATTATTCTCTGATAAATCTGGCTTTAATAGATGAAGGATTTTCTCGATTGCACCACTGAAAGAGGCCGTTTGAATACTAACTTCAGTACTTTTTTTTTTTTTTTACTTGTAGCTACTGTGAATCCCTATTTTACCAAGCAGCTGTGTTGTTATGAGAACCTCAAATGTGGATCAAAACATGCCTCACCTTCTCCTTCTCAGGAGCCTGGATTAATCAGATTAATTGGATTGTGTCCTTGGTGTCTAAGTTCGTCAACTTCTGCACAGACTCATCAGGTACAACACGTGAACATATAGACACAAAACTGGAAAATAGTGGATCATTTCTAGAATTCCTCCAACAGAGGAAAATTGTGCGTACTTGCATTTCTTTTTTTAAAATTTAACCTGAAAACCAAGTGTTTTAAAAACAAAATAGAAGAGACAGTAATTCTGCGCAAATTTACAACTAGTGGATGCAAAATATTTCAGCACAAAAGAATTGTAAGAAAGCCTTGAGTAATTGGTGTGAGGGCCTCGCCAACAGCAGTCACATGACAACATTCAAGTATGTTGAGCCACAGTTTACCCACTTATTACTAAAACCTGTAGAAAAGCCTCTCAAATGTCTCTGCAAAAAAAGTAAATAAAAAAAGTGGAAATAACTACTACTGGCTGTTGACAAGTCCACAGAATTATTAACAAACACTCGCATACTGTGCTAAATGTCAACATGTGAAGCAGCATAAGGGTAACACAGGAGCTGAACACTTTATGTCAAGCCACTAATTTAGGTATAAAATTAAAAACACCCATAATGTCCCCATGAGCCCATTCGTTTCAGCCGAACAGCTGATCTCAACCTTTCCTTCCTTTTCTGTGTGATAATCCGTCAAACTGGAGTTTCCTCAAAATTTCAGCATTTTTGTCCCAACAAAGTGATGTTGTTGTTGTCAAAGTTGACTCTGTTGACTCATCAATAAAATCTTTGGCCTCCGTCATCTTTTCCTCTCTCATTCCTTCCCCTTAATGTTGGACTATCGCACTTAAATATTTGTCTTGTGATTCTGTTTCAGCAAGAAACCATACATGTTGGCATGTATTCAGGGGTTTGGTAGCAAGATTTATATATATATATATATATATATATATATAAATTTGTGAAACATTTGCGAGAACTTTGTTTAAAGGTCCTTTAAAAATATTTAAAATCACATCATGAGTGCCAGCAGCAGAAAGTTTAAACGTCAAACTTTCACATTTTGCTGGTTTTCTGATCATGAATGGTTGCTGAATAATGCGGTTTTGGCTCTGCTGATCTATTTGAACAAATCCAACTGCAATTGTCCACATTTCATTTCCAGCAACAATTGTAGGACTCTAAATTGTGTCTATGATTGAGTTTGAAGAACATAAAGGAAGTTACCAGACCATACAGACTAAATATAACCTTCAAATGTGATTTTTATTTATTTTTTTTTGTAAAGGTTTATACAGCTGCATTTTGGCCCTCTGAAGGGTGTAATGACTTCCTTGCACAGTCTGTGTATGCATACAGATCTGGCAGCGTGGCAAAGCCGAGTCTGTCCTGTGAGATTGGTTAAGTCTGATGAATTGTTCAGAAATTGCTCCAACGGCTCCCAGATCAAATCGCAGGTCTTGTTTAATGGTCTTTGACGTTATTATTGTGGATGATTTTTAGATCCTGCTGTGCCACTTAAGAGGAATTAGGGAGGAGCAATTTAGCAACAAGCACCGTAGTCATGGCAACCCGTCTTAAACACAGACCCCCTGTCAACAGTAACTACAACATTAAAAAAAAAAAAAGATCACATTTTCTTCCCTTTTTGATGGGGTAGCAATTGTTCTGTCCTTTTGTGTGAAAGCGGTGACTAATGTGGAGCTTTGATTTTCCAGTGCAGATGCCAATAAACTAAAGCAGCCTCATGTTTGCACTATGCTAGCTTGTGCATGTCCCCCTCTGCTGCCTTACGGTCCAGTTTGATACAAAATGTCTGGCTTTTATGAATTAGTCTGTAGTGTGATTTTTATTATTATTATTGTTATTATTATTATTATTGCAACAAACACAGTCCATTAACTTAAATTATTATCCTTATGATTATGGATTTACTTTTAGTTTTGGCTTTCACATGTATTTTTTATTTTTTTATTTTTTCAAACAGTCTGATCCCTTTTTTTTCCCACCAGCTCAGTCAATAAAAGTTTAACAAAGCCATCTTCACTTACTTTTTAATTTGTATTTGACAATGATGCAAAGTTGCAAACAATGGTCTTTTTTCATCTTATAATACCCCAACACAACTTGTCCCATCATGCAATGCAGCCTACCATTTGCAAAGCTTTTGTGCGAAACTGCTACATTGTTTTACAGAAGGACTCGGATGCTTTGACATTTTCACATTTGTCTTGCTACGACCTAAAATTTAAGTGTTTTTGGAGGATTTTATGCGACAGAACCGAAAGCAGCGCTTAACTGTGAAGCCCAAGATAAAAACGACTTTTTTTCCAGCCCTGGAAAAGAAAAGGAGGACTTAGCTAAGCACATAGAGCAAAGAGAGAGAGAGAGAGGTAAGCACTATGAATTCAGAAATGTTGAGTTTTAACCCAATTTCTTAACAGCTTCCAGGAAGGAGGAGTTTCACATCACGTGGTATTACAGCATACAGCTCGAAAACTGTATGAAGCAGATTCTTTTTTCCATTTGCCAACAGCCTGGATTGGGGAAAGACGCACGCATGAACGTCCTGATCTCTCAGGCCAAGTAAAAGACAGCATCTTTGAAGAAACCTTGGATCCAAACTAAAGTACGGTCTGCTGTTTGTGTACTGCGGCTGAAAATAAGACTAGCCGCCTGAAACTGGCTTATATCCTGCAGTAGGGTCATCTGTAATTATGAGGCGGTTTTCCTTGTGTTGCCCTGAAGGAGACGGCACTCACAACCACAGCTCTGCACACTCGACGGTGCTCCAGCTGTTGGACTGAGAGCGGCTGCCACATCCTGCAGTCGTTACTGGGGCCACAGTCGGTACTTCTTGATGCCACAGTGTGGATTCTCCGTCCAGATTGCTTGGACTGAATATTAACTATTCTGATTATAAATTAAATGTAAATGAATATGTTATCGTAAAAATATTGACAGATTAAAGTCAGAATGATGGACAACAACAAGGTCTAGCGCCACCTCTGGACAGAGCATTGATTTGCTCAGTCTGGTGACCATGATGTCTTGCTCCTTCATGCCAATCATTTGGGATTCGCCAAACAAGGGAAAACTGGTGGAAAATGTGTGAATTAGCCTACTAACAGGTTTTTTTTTTAAATGTAGAACCTCATTGTATACTGGATTAGTGCAACAAAGCTGTATTAATACTTTAAAGTAGAAACTGTAAATGCTTCACTCTGCTCTCGTATTAAAAATCCCAAATCCACTTGTGCGACTTAATTCTTCACTCTCCTTTGAGCAACAGCAGGAACCAGGTGTCTTTATTCTTTGCCGTCTGCTATTTAAGTTGTTTTGACGTCAGTAGGGTATCTGCAAGAAATTCAATACGTCTTATTTTTGGAACGTTGGCATTTACGACTTGAGCTGCTGCAGGTGCGCTTGATAGTTTGCTCCTTTTTCCATCAGGGAGGTGAAAGAAAATCGACTCCACCGAATTCACCTCGAAGCACAATTATTTGTTTTTATCAAATCTGACAGCAGATTTATTCATTGCTAAAGGGTGACAACAAATATAAAAATTAGACGAGGTATGTCTGTAGGCATGGAAGGTAAAAAATGTTTCTGATGTTGCTTGTGACAGTAACGCTATAAGATACACAAAATGCACGTCGTGCTTTAAGATACATCAGTCTATATTGTAAATACATGTTTTCTTCGCATAGCTGTGGTTAAAAAGAGGGTTTTTAGTTCTCAAAACACCAGCCTAAGAAAAAAAAAAAAAGAAGAGAGACTACTGTGGCATGATTCCTTCCTATAAAACTTTATATTTTTAGGGTTGTGTATTTTTGAGATTCTTTTTATGTTATGCTGGTTCACTGGATTTTTGTGCCTGTTGGTCGACCTTTGCTCGTCTTTCTACAAGACACAACCAGATATTCCACTAATTGTGGGTTTAAATGTTGGAGCGATGTGGATTTAAAAATCCCCTCGTTTTGGAGCCTGAAAGCAGCTGCTCCTCTGCCGACTTTCAGATCTGGACTCTGTGGCAAAGGAGCTTTAGGAGTTTAAGTTTAATTCATGTTAGGCAGTTGAATTTAAACTGGGCAAATCGTTTAATCTTATCCATTTTATTTTTGTATTTCATTTACTCAGTCATAAATATGAATAGTTCATGTAACGACTAAAATAAATCATGAAGGAAAAGGAGCAGAAAGATAAATCTGCCCCATATTCATATAAAGACAAAATTAGCTCTTTAACTCAAGGTGATTATTGAGCAGAACCAGGAGTTGTGAACGATGTGAATGTTGATTTTCTGCTCTGTTTTTGAATTGCAGGCTGCATGTGGTTCCGGTTTGGCGATGGCCAAACTAGTGGTGCGTCGGCCACTAAAAATGTTCAGTCAACATTAAGAGTCGTCATCGTAGGCTCGGCACTTCTTGATTCGCAGTGGAGGACGGCTGTTTACGGCGAAAGCAATTTACAGGCAGCTACGCATCGTCGACCTGGTGCATTACATTAGTCACGACAACACCTGTGCCGAGCCTGGTGAGTGCTCAGAACGGCTGTAAACAACATAACGGAAAGGCATTGTTGTGATGACGCGCTGAAGGCGGAGTGTCGGAAATGGTAGGAGCTTCTAAAAGAAACACGGCGCCACCCTCGGCCCCGCCTCGTGGCACCAATGGTTCCTTATTTCTTTGTCAGATCCTTCAGTTACCCGTCATGCCAGTTTGACTGTTTTCCACCTTTTGGCCATTTGTTGTTTCCTTCAGTTCCTGTCAGACCTGTTTCTTGTTTGCAAGTTTCACCTTCTACAGGAGACTCCAGGTATCTACATGGGCAAATGATCAATACAAAAATGCGCAGTATTGCGCACCTCTACTAAATGATATGAGATATATGATGATGTCTGTTTTTGAGTCTGACTTCACTAATTCATACCAATAGTGTAATGTAATCAGAACATTATTGCATTTTATGTCACATGTCAACAGACAATTGTGGCAGTGAATTAATACTTTCACAATGTTTTACATAATGAAAGGAACAGAAAACAAAAATATTTAACATTTAGAATAAGTGCAAATATTCCCTCTGAGAAACTATCACAGAGGATGTTTTGTTAAAGAACTGATTTAATGTAAGGGCATTTTTCTTATATTATATAGAACTGCTTAAAAAATCTTGCCAACTGATTCAAAGATGGTCATGATAACTTTCTTTCCCTTAAGTGAAAGAAAATGAAAGCAAATGTGTCTGCGCTTGCAATAAAGTGATTACAACGGAGTCACTTCCTGGCATGATTGAAGCCATAATAAAATTTGGAATGAGATTTTCTTTTTTTCTTTTTTTTCTTTTCCTGGTGCTTCTCTGTTTGCAGAGTGAAGGGCATCTCAGTGTCCCAGCCCGGGGTCATCTGGACAGCCAATTCCCCGAGGCTTTTCCCACCATCTGACTGGGCTGCAGGATCCAGCTTAAAAACAGAAACACAAAATGTCAATTTCCCCGTTGATTTAGTTTGGGGAAAGGAGTTTATGAGATAAACCTGGTGTTATTTATCATTGTTAAGGTAGCACTCGATATTGAGTTATGTTAATTAGACCTCGGTAGCAAAAACCAATGACTGTGGGAAGCAGTGCTTCCACAAATAGTTCCTACCTGCGGATCAATTGATCTGCAGTCAGCTGTTCTTGGGCTTTCTTCGTAGAGCGCTGTTGGAGGGGATAAATACCCGGTAAGGTTACAGCTTACTTATCACGTACAGGGTAAAAAAATAAAAATCAAGGTAAAGCTATTTATAATCGTTTTAGATTTTCAGTATAGCCTTACAGTAACTGAGTGCATTTTATTTACTGCTACTATTTGTTATGGTTTACATATTTACTGGTATCAACACACATTTCTGCTGGATTGCTGTTTTATAGTTCAGACAGTAATCAAAAAATTATTTTAATTGTTAATAGGCAAGTTTTGATCAAGATGAACCAAAATACAAATAATGAAACCAAATAAGTAGAGGTGTGCAATACTGCAGAGCTGCTACTTATACTCTTTATGTTTCATCAAACTTCTGATGTTTGGGTGTTTTTGTGGGTTTTGAATTATTTTGGGACAGAATTTAAAGAAAGTTTATACGTATCTATTAAACACATTAACATTACACTTGTATGCATTTTTCCCTTGATAAACCAAAAACTTTGGCAGTCAATCAAAGCAAAATCTACAGAAGAACAATAAAATAAATTTTCAGGACAGAATCTGAAACTAAATTATCGATCTTTGCATGCTAATATCGATCTGATTCTGATACAGATTTGGTATCAATATTGTTGATATTTTGGATCAATTTGCTCACCTCTGTTTTTTTTTTTGTTTTTTTTAGACACGCTGAACAGATCTGAGGAGGAAACACACAGAAATATTAAAGTTGTTTCTGAATTTTCCACAAATTTTATCTGTTTAAAAACCAAAAATTTCAGTTGACGATGAAAAAAAAAAAAAACAGAAAATGGGTCAAAGTGTGAGTGGATCTCTTGAGGAAAGAGGGTGCAAATAAAATGAATAATAGACTACTGTAATTTCATGTCAGCGTCTTCCAGGCATGGACAGCAAAGCTTTCCCGGGTTTTTGAGCACCGAGCCTGGTGGTACCGAGAACCCAATAAAGAAAACGTAATGCCTGGGATGAGTCTGCGTGGAAAAGCGCCCCAACAGCTGTGGAGTCGGCACGGAGAATTGAGTCAGAAGAGACAGGCTGTGGGTGGCCAGGCAACTTTGATGCTGAAAGAAAACCGTGGTGCCTTGACGGAAATTATGGGGACATTCTTGGTGCTGGAGACATTCGTGGAGATGAGCAGAGCAGGGCTGTTTGCGTGGGCTGCTGAGGAATTGTGGATCGAGGCTGTAAGTCTTGGGAGGATGGAAAAAGCTGATAGAAAAACACCTCAGCAGGGCGAGGAGCAAGAGAGGACTCAAAACACACGGCTCAGGAGGAGCCATGCATGAGACACATGACTTAAAGATGCCTAAACGTCGTGGAGCTGCTGGGGAAACGCTGTAATCATAAAATCAACAGAAACCTAAACGTGCACATTGTGCCTTAGAAAGTGACAGTGATGAGCAAACAAGCTTTCCAACAAACAGAAAAGGGAGGTGAGTTAGTTGTGGTTGTTGTTTGACAGAGTTCTTGAGCTCTCGTGTTGACGGGCAGAACAGCCAGACTGAAAAGCAGAAATGCTTCTCCACTTTTCAGACAGAGTGAGTGGTTAAAACTGAGGCTCAGACGCCGAGACAGAATCCTGCTGAGGCAGCCAACCAGAGACCGAGCGTAAGGCAATGAGGAGTCTGGCGGGGAGACAGGTTCACATTGTTCACAGAGATCTCACTCCGGCTGCCAGCGCCGGTGTTTAACTTTAACGCCACGGCTGAAAAAGAACGACGCGGTCCGCTGACAAAGGATCTTTATCAATATAGAAAAACTTTTAATGAAGGGGGGTTGACAAAAAGAGTACACTTCAGATGTGATGTCTCGTCACAATCAATGCACAGCTTTTCTGTCTCATGTTATACTATGAAGGCATAGTGATAGCTTTGATAATATGTAAAAAAAAAAAAAAAGACAGTTTATAAAAGCTTTCATGACGCTCCTTTAAAGGCTACATGCAGCCACTGTTTCCCAAAAACAAGACCGTCCTCTGGGAGCTAAGGATTTATCACCTTTTCTTATTACCTGTCAACTTTATTGACAGGTAAAAAATAGACAATAAATTCACAGTTTGCTTTATCGCTCATTCGAGAGAACGCACTGCCTCAGAGCTATTTGCATCACCAGGCAAAAAGTGCATAAAAACTGTCTGTTTTGACAAACTGCACTGTTTAACAACTTATGCTTATGATTGAAAATATATATATATATATTTGTTAGCTATTTGTTGAAGTATTTGAATCTGCTTCAAGTTCTTGTTAGTCCACAGTATTGCAGGGTAACGCAGCATTCATGTCACTCTGTGGTTGTTTCTTGTTCGTCTTTCTTCTGACAAAAGAATGACGCATGGCAGTGGCTTCTTGAACTGCTGGATGAGGGAAAAAAACTTCATTTGGACAAAAATTATTGTGACATTTTAATATGGGTGTATCTCATGAGACCTTGTTGAACCACAAACGAAAATACGATAGAGATTCAACTTTGGGAAGAACATAATCGGGGGGGAAAAAATAAAGACAGTGATGCATCTTAAAACCACAATCATGCTTCCTGTTCATTCAGGGTGAATGGAAACTGATAACTGTTCATCACAACAGTTATCAATCTTTTTCCCTAGGAGGAGATTTTTTCTTCTTCTTTTTTAGTACTGCTTTTAAAAAATGTTTTTTTGTTGTTGTTTTTATTATACAAGTTCTCACCTTGTAGCATTTTTGTGACGCATGAGTGCTTTGGCCATTCATTTGCTTGTGCTGCATCCACAGGAAAAATCTCTGCTTATGGGTTTTGGTTTGAACTGCAGCCGCAGCCCTTTGCTCCGGCACGTCCGCAGCAAACGGGGTAATGTGGGGGTATAGCAAGCCCAGCCGAAATGAAAGATGCTGTCATTTCCACTGCTGACAACATAACAACTTTACTGGAGTAAAGAAGCCTAGAAAAGTCCTTAATCATACCAAGAAGTGAAAAACATGTAAAGTTACATCAGTTCACCGCCCGACCATGCTGTAAGCTGCTGAAAAATTTTTACACACCTCCGTACATAAAGACTCCTGTGTTTTTCCTCCGTCTGTCTCCGTTCGGATAAGACGCGTCCCTCACTCTTCTCATTTTACGACGTGTTGTTTTCTCGCCTCTAGGCTCATGTTTGGCCCCGTGGGTTCTGTCGTACTTTAATATTTATCAAAACAATTTCAACCGCATCCATTAAAGCTGAGAATAAAAAGGCCTCAGGTAGAGCCTGGAAAACGCTTCCAAATGTACTCCAGACAACTTTAAATCCACTGGGAGGCGGTCCGCACGGGAGCTGTCTGAGTGAAAGGACTCTCATTAGCAGAAGTAAGTAAAACTTTCGCTTTTAAAAAACTAATCCGTTTGATGCAAATATTGTAATTAGAGCCTTTTCAAACATTTTCTATAAGAAACCATGAAACGGGTGATTTGCATAAGACGGTTTATGTGAATAATAACTGTGGTGGGCTGCAGTGTCTGCTGAATGCTAAGCAGTAACAGATGCCTGAAGTGTCATTAGTGACAGCATCATTACTTAACATTTCCATGGTTGAGTAATAATCACCCAAGCGGCGGCATATCTACCATTTCAATATTACATGTACATCCATTACCAGAGACACACATGTGCATATACACACATGGTAGTTAATGCAGTGAACAGCCAATCGATCCGTCTTGAGTTTTTTTTTTGTTTTTTTGTTTTTCACCGTAGATGGAGCTCCGTGTTTTTCAGACAGGCTCTCTCACTCACTGCTGCCCCCACGTCTCCCCAGGCTCTGTTTCCATCCACCGCCACAGAAACGCATCAATCATCTCTCATGGCCAGACACCTCAATGGACATGGAATATTGATATTGCTTTCAAGATGTGAAGCATGAACATGATCTCTGACACCCATCATCCTCACCTTTTTAGCTCCTCTACATATAGCCGCTGAAGTATTGGTGTGTCTGGTTGAAGTGCATTTATTTAAAGCCAACTTATATCTGGGGTTCTGAAAGGTTAGAGGGGTAATTTCAAGTTTGGGGTTGTTGGGTGTGTAGAGTGGCATGTAAAAGTATCCATATCTCTTAAAGTAAAAAAAAAATCAATCAATCAATCAAAGTCTTTAATGTATTTTATATGCAAAATTTACGGCATTTACTTTACGGCAAAGATTAACACAAAATAGCAGAACTCCTCCACTAGGATATCTCTAAGTAAAAATCATTGTAACCAACTCACTTTTAAAGGTCACTGAATCTAAATATCCATTTGTTCTGTGAAGGTGTTAAATATTTGCTATGACCAAACAGTGTTGAAAGGGAAGGAAGCCACCAGACACGGGTACAGATGGGGAAAAGTTTAAAACAAACTTGGGTAATAAAACAGTGTCCAACACTTTTAACTTTTAACAGTTCATTGTCAAAATGGATGCGAAAGGAGATGGCTGTCATCATGAACTGGTTGGGAACCAGGATAAAGGAACCAGCAATCAAAGCAGAGGCCTTAGAGGCCATTGGTGACTCTGGAGGAGCTGCTGAGATCCAAACTTTAGGCAGGAGATCATGCGGACATGACAGCTGCACTGGTATAACATTTATAAGAGATTGCAAAACAATAAAGGCATCATCTGTCTGTTTGGAGCGTGCCACTTGTCATGTAGGTTACAAAGCAAACATGAGGACCAAAGTGCTTTTGTGAAGTAAAACAAAAATACCACGTTTTGGCTTAAATGCAACACGTGGCACAGAACTAACACTGTACTTCCCTGATAACATCTCAGTTGTGAAATTGGTGGTGGCGGCATAATGCTGTGGGGACACAAAATCTGGTCAAAGTGGATGGAAAGATGGGTGGAGAGAAATACGAGAGTAATCCTGGTAGAAACCCTCTGAGGCTGCAAAAGACCTGAGATCAGGCAGATATTTTATTATCCTGGCGAAGTGAAGCAGAATAGTTCAGATCAGTGGATGTTCAGGTGTTGACCCGGTTAAATTCTTGATCTAAAACCAAATTAAATTTGTGGCAAAGCTTGAAAATTCATCTTTATGTCCCGTCTGACCGACGTGGAGCTATTGCAAAGAAAAATGGGCGGAAAGTTCAGACTCCACATGTGCAGAACGTAGCGGAGACGGGCCCCAAAAGACACGCAGCCGTAACTTAACGGAACATAATGAATGCCAGGCATTTCAGATTTTATTTTACTAAATATTTTGAAAATCATATGCCGTTTTCCTTCTGCTTTGCTATTTTGCGCAAGAATGTCTTGACACATTAAATCCTATTGCCACAACAGTGGCAAAGTTCAAGGAGTTCAAATACAAAGTTTTCACAAAGTTATTTTTTTACCGTTTACTCTTTCGGGGTCGGGGTAGTCCGATTTCCAGTCATGTTACGTGTGAGCGCTGACTTCAGCTGCGTCGCGATACGGTTAACGTGCGTGTGTTTCTGATTGCACACAAACTGTGTGTCGGTGTTCCACAATTAACCGGCGAATGGAAACTTCTCCCTGCAGACGTCTCCTCATTACCTGCTCTCTGTACTTGGAGCTCACCCTCCGTCTCCTCAGCTGGAAAAAGAAGTGTCGCTGTCACCGTAAATAACTTTTTTTTTTTTCCCCCGCCACCTCCTTGTCTTCTGGTTTCTTTCTTTAAACCTATGTGCAGAGCGATTTACTGCTTTATATATCATTTGAGGATCCTTTTAAGACGGTTCCCCAAATGTTTGATGGATTTATCTCTGGACATGCAGCAGGACAAAGATCACCATAAATAAAATCCGACTTCCATGCATTCATTTCTCCTGTGGATGGCAGCTGGCCTGCTGATGCTTTTGTACAGATGTGCTGAGAAAGAAAAGTGTACTAGCAAAATGTTGCTATGCAGTAGGTTGGTTGAAAAGATTTCTAATGTGTGTGTATTTTTGAACAAAACCGACTTTAATTGGTGTACTAAAAAAGCCTTATATGAATGTGTCTGGTTGTTGCAGTGTACTGTATGGTATACAGCATTTTAGTGGTTTTGACCTTGCAGGCGTAATGGATCTTTGCCAAAAATGTGGGCTCTTCCACCCCCTGAACATGAGGGGGTTTGTAAAGTTCAAACAGCGGGTTTTGGGTAGTAGCATAGAAGCTAAAGAGGTGGATTTGATTTTACATATAAAGTTGCATCGTGTTTCTGAGGAGGATGAGAGGAGTTTGCTCTGTACGTCTTTGGCCACCAGCATTTACTTGTAGGTGTTTTCCTGTGTGGTTTTCTGTTAACAGCAACGTAGCAGTCAACCGTTTGGATGCCCACCCTTTTATGTTGAATTAGCAGGTCTGCCCATAATTTCAATTAATGGATTGAAATCCATTAATTGATTTCAATTAATGGAAATCAATTAATTGATTGATTAATTAATCAATTAATCAATTGATTAATTAATCAATTGATTAATTAATCAATTGATTACAACAGGAAAATGGTGTGCATTTCCTGTTGTTAATGTTATTCTTTTTTTTTTGTTTGCTTTGTTTTTGCTTCAACATAAACTCCAACAATAGATGTAAAGCAAAGCTTTTGGCTTCAGGGTTGCTGTAGCATATGCTAAGATTTCTAACACGTTAAACAGAGGAGAAAGAAATAAAGATGGTTAAAATTGAGTAACTTTTCATGAAAAAAATAAATATTTGTTTAGTGGAATGATCAGATTATTATTGAGAGTTTTACTCAAATACATCACACATAAAAAAAAAAGCACCTACAGTGATCTTTCTGCAGACATATAGTTTCCCTTTTTTCATGCTAATGGAAAACTTGGCAGTGATTGAAGTTACTCTGCCCCGGGTTCACGTCTCGGCTGGGGGCTTCGTGCCAAACGTTTGCATGTTCTCCCTGTGCCTGCGTGGGTTTGTTTCTGGGTACTCGGTCTTCCTACCGCAGGCCAAGAGCATGCGTGCAAAAAGAAGGCGACTCTAAATTGCCCCTAGGTGTGAGTGTGGGCGTGAATGGTGGTCTCGTGTTACTTTGCGTTGACCCTGTGATAGAACGGCGGCCCGTCCAGGGAGAACCCGCCTGAAGCTGGTTGGCGGCTGGGAGAGGCTTCGGCTCTCTCCACGCCCTTGAAATGTTTTATGCATTAAGTCGGCAATAAAGGTAGCCGGTTTAAACGAGGCACAAAAAAACGAAATGGGTGCAGTTATTAAAACGTTCTGTTACAATATTCTGCATTAGCGCAATTAAACATTTGTCCTCATTCATCGCATCCTGGATCTCAGCAGCTGCTTGGTTCATTACTTTGAAGTAAGTTTTTTGTAAAATAACAGGAAAAAAAATAGATATTTTGTTATATATATGTGGTTATTTATTTATCATGACATTTTCAGAAAAGCTACAGGAACATTCTTAGCAGGGCTGCATGGTGGTTAGTTTGATCAAATTAATTGACCTGCTCCACGTCATCCTTCATTTAAAACTGATTGCAAATGTTTTGATGCTCAAGATATTTCTAAATATGTAAGCAGGTGGATTGGTGGGTTATTAACTCCTGGACTGTCAGGACTTAAAAAAGTCCAATTGATGATTCTCCAAAACCTTGAATATATTCAGTCATTTGAACCATTTTATTAATGAGATCTCAACATCTGAGATACAGTTTCCTAGAGTTGCTTTGGTGAGAAACTCTTGAAGGACTTTTTGCGTAGCTGAACATTTGCGTCCTCAAGGAGAATCAATAATGTCGAACCTTAAAATGCTCAAAGTCTTTGCAAAGACTAAAGATCAGCACATGGTAAAACACCTCAATGCATGCCGCAACACCTCTATTTCAGCACCCAGCTCTACATAAAGGTAACAGGATATTCCATTTGTAGAGCGGCTTTGTGCTTTGAGTTATTCTATAAGGCAACGACTGCAGCAGGTACAACCAGGTTACAAAATTCATCCATCCATCAGCTGCCTATTTCTGGTGGTCATTGGGCGAGAGGTGGGTAACACTTGTGACAGGTTGCCAGGCAACCATAGCACCTGACGGACACACCCACACATTGATACCTGAGGCTACTTTAGAGTGTTATGTTAAACCCAAGTTATGTTTTTGAACTGAAATGAATTGTGTCAAAAGCCAAAGAGAGAAGCAGAGGGAGAACATGCAAACTCCATGCAGAAAGTTATGAGTTCAGGATTCGAACCCAGAACGTAATTGCTACACTGAAACAAAAACCGGTGGCTTCACTTTTCAGCTCAGTTCCCCCAAAAAAAAAAAAAAGATCAAAATAAAATTTACAGCCGAACTGTTTTTAAACAGTTGAAACACAAATCCAAAATCAATTCAATCAGTCTGCCTGAATGTCTGAGGCAGTTCACGTGGCGACGTGCTCACAAAAACACACCGCTGTTCACGCGGGGTGACGGAGTGAGACTTTGTCCTTTCGCGGTTAAAAGTGGAGACGTTGCTGAGGAAATCAGTGACGAAGGGTTGGATACAGTAAAAAGCTGCACAGCCGTTGGTGGTCGCAGCCCACTGCGTTGGCCGCCTTCAGGCTTCACCTGTGTAAGGGCTCCGTTTGTCGCTCAGAGGTGTGTAAGGAAAATAAACAAAAAGAAACCTCGGGACAAACTTGGCACACGAAAGCACACAAACGGATCCGTCTGTCTTGAGGACGCAGACAGCTGCGGTCTCGATCTGCGAGTTTTTAACGGAGCTCCTTCGCTCGCATACGCCCGGACACGTATGAACACACAACACCGCCACCTGGGGAAGCGGATTTGACAGGCACATCCCGGGGGTCACTTGTGGCGCAGGTGCTTCCTGCAGCAGAAGCTGTAAAAACCCTCACCTGCTCCCATATAATCTCCCCCTCTCTCTCTGTAACTGCACCCAGATTACTTGTTTATGTCTACAGACAGTCCTGTTTGCCACATCAATGCACATTCTCATCTCAACGTGATGTTGCTTTTATGCTGTGGCCAGATCGCTTTGCACACTTAAAGTCACCATAAGAGAGGATGCATGAGGGCTTTGGCTGCCTTACAGGAGGAATAAGGTACGAAAGCTTGTCTGAACCAAAGTGAGTTTGTCAGATTCCAGGATTCAGAGAGCATAAATATGCAAAAAAAAAAAAAAAAAAATGTCTGAACCAAAGTGAGTTTGTCAGATTCCAGGATTCAGAGAGCATAAATATGCAAAAAAAAAAAAAAAAAAGGAGTTTTCCCCGAAAGTTCATTTATTTTCTCTTTAACTTCTGAAGGTAAGGCGATGATCTCCAGCTTAAAATATATAACCTGCTTCGCTTTATATTTGTAGAGGGGGGGCTCATAAAAAAAAAAGTCTAATATCTAACATTATGCTAAAAGTGAAGAATAAATATCCCCCATATATGTGGAAGAGTGATTCTCGCCCTGTAGCACTGAACGTTATTGCTGATGTGTTACCCATTGCAGCAGAAGACGGATCGGCCTCGGCAAGACAGTGTCTCACCGCATGATCAATATCTATCTCTGTCTCCCGGTTAAATGAAAAAAAAGACAATCTTCCGCTAATGTATCTGCTTTATTACTCATATTTATCACCAAGTGAGATGAGAGAGGAAAAGGAAGGCGGGTGGCAGCAGCCTGGTGTGTTGAATATGAACGTCGTGAGTCACACATAACAGCCTGTCATCTACAAACAGGGCAGCCGTGCCTTCTCCTGCCATATGCGGAAGTGTGGGGTATTTTTTATTTTTATTTTTATTTTTTTGTGAGAATGTGGTTAAACCGGAGCCGATTTTCACCTTTTTGGTGCAGTGTCTGCATGCTTCGGGAGTCTCCCGCTCTCCCGCAGTCTTCCGTGATGGCCGCTTTAATTTTTGATGAATCTGTTAATGGAGAGCATGGAATATATTGAGGAACTGGCCTTTGCAGGACGACAGGCAGGTTGAAGAAGGAGCGCAGCAGCTATGTGCTGCAAAGTGGAAATCAAGTCGGCGCTGTCTGAAGTAAAGAGAAATATGGGAAGTGCTCCGCAGGCTGGAGGGGAAGGAGAGGCAGGAAAAAAAAAAAAACAAGGGAATCACTCCCCTCCTCACGCTTCCTTATCCCCATTAAAAAAAAGACTTGGCATTGAAGAAACACCTGTGGTTTGAGCAATGAGAAATCCAGAGCCTCCCCCTCTCCTCCCCTCTCAGCATCCCTATTTGGCCTAGGGTGTAATCTCTTCCCCATACAAAACAAAAGGAAAAAAAAGAGGAGATGCTGATCAGATGCTGACATGTAATAAAAGAGCGGCGTGGTCATTCCACACCCAAAAAGATGAGATTATTCTCTGAGGGATGGCAGCAAATGAAGTGTTGACAGGTCTGGTGAGAGGAGCACAGCTACTGTATGGAAAATGATGGGAAGAAGAGAGGAAAATGAGAGGGTAAAAGGCTGATGAGCAAACGAGTGGGGAGCTTGCGCATGCAGCTATCTTAAGCCCGTGTTTTCCAACCTCAGAGCTGTGCCGTGCAGCATCTCCAGGGGAACAGATAGCTTTTAGCGAGCTACCCTGAGGTGGAAAAGCCTACTCAGTCTCCTTCTTTCTTGCTCTCTACTTGCTTCTACTTCAAAGCATTTTGGGTTTTTTTTTTTTTTTTTCTTTGGTTGAGATCTGACACTTTCTTTCTGGTGCAGATTTGGATATTTCTTCTTGTGTCATGTTGTTGCCGCTGCGGACAAAAAAACCCTTTTTCCGTTCAAAGAAGTGGGTGCTGTCATAGAAACATATCGCCTCTGCTTCCTGCCCTCTCTCACAAGGGTTGTGTCATATTGTCAGAACTGCAGAAGGAGAGCAGGAACTGTTTCTTGATGACAACCCTTTTCCTAACCAAAACGGTCAGCTGTGTTTGCTGTCTTTTGTTTCCCCTCGGATGTAGATTCAAGCCAAACGGCTGGCATGTCATATAGGTGATGACGCACAGAGAGGGGGTAGGAGGGTTTGGGACAATAGATGGCGCCTTTCATTATACAGTAAAAATGACCGTATAGACGTTGGCATTGCACCTGAAGTTTTTTGTCTCTCTCTCTTTGCAGAAAAGACAGATGCCCATTCAAACTGTATGGAGTTCTCTCAGTTTGATCTAGGTCCAGTCCGTTCCAACGCCAGAATATCCATCGATCTAAACCGGTGGTCTGGTTTAGTTCAAAGAGCTGATGCCTGGGGACTTTCAGCTCTATTTCTGTCTCAACACAATTGAGCAAAACAATTAAATCAGTACCAGGGCTCTGTGGAAGTAATTTCATGCCGAGGAGGCAATTCAACCATTTGATTGCGAGGACGACCACCTTGGAGTTGCAGTACGATGGGCGTTGAAAAGTGCCGTCAGAGTAACTCTGGCTCCAGGGTCATTGTCCTGATTGAAAGGGAAAACAAAGCATCATACGTTGCACCATTGGTACACCAGGAAGTCCACAGTGCTTTAGAGAACCTCGAAGGAAAGACAAAAAGATGCTACAGGGCAGATTTTAAAGGCATAAAAGAAACCAGCGTATCAAACAGTTCTTTTGATAGATTGCTTATCGAATGCTTCTGTAAACCAAAATGTTTTCAGTCCTGATTTAAAGGAGTAGTTTCTTCGCATATCAAGTTTTCCGGGTGTTTGTTCGGTTGTGGTCAGGGGCTCATTGAGTACGCAGGTCTGCAGACCTGAGAGGTTTAAATGGTTCAAATCAGAAACGTACACTGGCCCAAGATTATTCACTGTTTTCTAGATCAGAGGCAAAACATGAAAATCTCTTTGACAGGGAACCAGAGCAGTGAAACAGTAAAACTGTTGTGATATGATCCATTTTTCCTCCACTCAAGTTTTCTGAGGCCTCAAACAGGTTTTCTCCCTCAGTTGTCCCGTATTTATCTCCGGTAATTTACCTTTTTTTTTTTTAGCTCTGCACCAGCTTCCCTATCCCTGCTAAATAAAAGCATAACAGCAGCATGATGCCTGTACCGCATCGTTTCATGGAAGGGATGCTGTGTTCATGGTGTCACTTTTCTTCCACACATCACATTTTGGAAGTAGTCCAATTAGTTGGACTATTACACAAAATCCTAATAATATAAATAGAGATGATACGGTGGTGAGAAAATTAGGAAAACTTCAGGGAATATAAACATGTTTTCTAGACTCTATAAAAGGTAAAAATGCTTTACTATCAACTCCTTGGATCTCCACATTTGACTCGAAGCAGGACTCCTTGAAAACTTCTTTGCTCAACTTTCGGTCTTTCCAAAAGTCCCTCACTTACAGTAAGGACTTTTCTTGCACTGCCTCCATTTTCTCCCTTTGTTCCTGCGAAACGAGCACCCAAGGTCGGCTGTCTCCTCCTCTGTTAGCGAATAAATGTACTGAGAAACAGCCATTTTGTTGAGAAGGCATTGCCTCCTGCAGCGCCAGATTACAGCTCATTAGTAGTAGCGTCAGAGTGGCAGCCCACACCAAGACACCCCTCTGCTTCTCTCATTGTTTCCTGTTATCCTGGAGCAGCGTGCCACGGTGACAAAAATAGCGTAGGTGGCGATGATGAGGGTTATGTGGTTGGATTGAAGACAAAGGCAGGGAGGCACTTCACAGTTTGTCAGCCGCCGATGAATGTGTGAAAAGGGACTTTTAGGAACGGAACAACGCCGAAGTGGAGAAAAATTCAATGGGGCAGGCGAAAAACGTCGGGGTCATTTATTCAACGAGAGTTCCTGCTAATATTATGACGTTTGAGTTTCTTATTAGCCTCAGTTTTGAGATTTTTCCAGAAAGCGCCGGCAGTTCTGTCGGGTTTGTGGGGTCGTGTGCTAGGAATCAGATAAATGGTCTTTCCTGCTTTTGCAGTTCAGCTCTTGGGCATCTGCTTACGTTGTTCTTTTTGTCTTTTGTTTGCAAGAATAAAACACATTAAGATCGCTTCCCTCTAACTGTCAGCTGTGCCGGGCACTGCGTGGTAATTGCAGTTGAATGGCTTTGTCTTTCTGTATCACTCTCATCTGTTTTTTCATTCTCTTCCTTCCTGCTTCGTAAAAGTGATACAACTTGAGCTCGTCCCTGCAACGCTCCAGTGTTCTTAGAATCATAGGATAAGTTTTGGCAAAGTCACAAAAGAAACCAGATGCCAGTTGGAAGTAGAGCAGATCTTGCAATGAAATTCAACAATTGCATCATGTCAGTGTTGCTAAGAGGGTAATTTGACCTTTAGATGCGAAAAATTTCAGAAAATCTATTGCTGAAAACATATAATCCTCGCAGCTACCTCATAATTGGCCTTAATTGAGAATGACTTGAAATTGAAGCTGGTGTCACAATGTTTCCTAGAGTATCTTGCACAACCAGGTGACGTTTGGAAAAACGAATCATGTAGGTTTAAATGAGGAGGAAAGGAATTTTCATTTGAACAAAAAAAATAAATCCTGTCATTTATTGTTGACGTGCTCCCGTTCTGAATAATCGGTTTATACGGTGATCAGTGGAAATCCACGTTTCCTGCAAAGTCGTGACTGGATACGTCACGTCTCGTTTTGTTTCTATAAATGGAGAATCAACAGATCAACTGGGAATTAAATTTAATTGTGTGAGATCAGGTAATGTTTTGAATGGGTCGTTGTTTTGGAAGAATCAAATGTCTATTCAAGAGCCAATGTGATGGAATATTTCCTCTTGTTCAAAAACTTGTTGCAAACTCACCTTTAAAGTGATCAAATTTTGAATCCTAGACTTAAATGAATACGATGTGATTTTTTATTTTTTTTTATTTTTTCTCTGCCCCTATGTCAAGTGGCATTAAATGAAAAACTGATATGGTCTGCAATACTGTGACTGGACACAATATTTGTTTGCCATTTGCAATTATTTCGATGTTATGATTATGTCTCCTTTTTACTCTGATGCATGAGATGCATTAAAGACTCAAGGCTGATGAGGTATCGACTCCTTTGAAATTGAATAGAAGCTTTTTTTTTTTTTACCT
The DNA here is from genome assembly GCF_000485575.1 of Poecilia formosa. NCBI lineage: Eukaryota > Metazoa > Chordata > Actinopteri > Cyprinodontiformes > Poeciliidae > Poecilia > Poecilia formosa. Next base: position 67,059 of record NW_006800092.1, on the reverse strand, counting down.
TAATTGAAACATTTAGTTGTTTTTAAAGCTTTTAATTATGTTTTAATAAATCATATACATCAATATCATAGCAATACAACTAAAAGACCATATACTATAAGGTAAAAAATTTATTTTATTTTTTTATGCTGCCGTATGCAACAATATGTTTTCACACATTTGTCAAAGCTGTCACGGCAATATGTGACCAATAATCTGTGAAAAAAATTGATTAGACAGATCATTTGATTAGTTATGGGTACTTAAAGGCTTCAGATGAAAAGTAAGCTATTTACCCCTTCCAGTATGTTCTAGCATTCAGAACAAACTGTGTGTTATACAGTAAATGTACGTTCTTCACACACAGCTGAGGGGAAAAATATTCAGCTGGTCATGAACTGGTTTATGCAATAGAGCTTTAAAAACAGTGAAAGTTAGGAAAGTCTGAAAGTTTGAATTAAATTTAAAAAAAGTAATATTAAAACTTCATGCTCACATTGTGCTACTATAGTATCACAAAGATACCCTGTATAGCATGAAATTACAAGAACAATTCAGCTGATGGATTGCGTTTATACAGCAATAGTAATTGAAAACAAGACCACGAGTCAACCTTTGGGAAGGGTTCGCTGTGGTGCATCTACTCCAGTTCCTTAAGGGAAAGCTTTCCATCCTTGCACAGTTGGATGATTTGCTCAACCCCCCCCCCCCCCCCTCCCAACCCTGTAACCACCAAGGATCCTACAGACTGAGCAAGCCGGGATGATAACAGTCCTGTGGGCATTTGGGAACAACGAAAACAAAGAGCACGCGTCTTTTTGTCCGCCCACAAAAACACGGTCTTGCCTCGAGCTGCTCTCCCTCCACCATCCGTATCCCAACATGGCCTCTGACCTTAATGTGGCGAGCAGAATGGCTGGCAGCTTGTCCGCAGCACGGTGGAGCGTGAAGCATGCAATACGTCATTACCAAGATGCTGAGCTTCAGACTGTCAACAAGCATCAAACCCGACAATGCCTTGATTACAATTTTCCATCTCGAGCAGGATGCTGCGGGCGGCTCTCTTCACGCTGCTGCGTTCTGTCTTCTGCGTTTCCTGGTGTGATCAGTTTATTTTAAATAAACCTAGCATAAAGCTGATTGTTTTACATATTAATTCAGGAAGGAAAAGCTCAAATAAATCTAATGATTTAGTTTCCACTTGAAGACAAGGCCATGAAACAAGTTGCTCTCACCTTTTGCCCCCTTGGGTCACATTTATTTACAAAAGGATGCATTTTCTTTTCTTCTTGTTCTCTGTCCTGCTTCTCCTCTCAGGCTGAGCTCACCTCTCTGCCTCAGCTGACCGTCAAACGGGGAGCTTTACCTCCGACCGGCTACGAGGTCAACCCGTTTACAGCCTGAGCCCCGCAGCTGCCCCGACGCAGAGAGCAACACATCTTTGAGATTTCTTTATCTTACGGGAGGAGAATTTTTGCGCAAATGCTTCAGGAGCAAGGTAACAACAAAAGCAGCATCACTTCCCCAATTTTCACGCTGCATTTGTGCATTTCTCTACTGGTGGTCCACTGGTTTCACCTCGGCAGACTCTCCATCTGTGAGGCCCCCAAAACCCCACACTGTGCGCCGGCATGCCTGGGACGCTCACTCGGCCGCATCTCCCATCTAAATAATTCTGTCTTCATTTGTCAAACTTGTCTCTCCCGCCTCCGTCTGGGACCGACGCCTAGGTGTGAAAGGTCCTGTCGCGGCTCACGCGTTTCGGCACACGTGCGTGCGCGCCGTGTGGCGCTGATGGAGACGGATGGCTTGTGCATTTGAGCGTTCTCCAAAGTGAGTGCGCTTGACAGACGGTCAATCAGCCTGTGATGAAAGGCAATCCCCACCGTGGACGGATCAATTAGTTACTTTCTTAGAAGACGAGCAGAAGAAAAACAGCAGCGTTCTCCAGGTAAAATGATTTGCATTTCAACACACTTTTATCCTCCCTCCCCATTCTTCATATGTGTTTATCTTTCTGTTTTCTCTTCAGCGCTCTCCTCTCTCTGTGCTTTGAATTTGTCTGTTTGGTTGTTTATCTCTTTCTCGTCTTCCTTCTCTCACAGGGAGGGAGGTGAAGATCCAACCGATCGAGGCAGATTAATGGTATGAGAGCGCAGCCGGTGAGAAAAGAGAGCTCCACTTGGCTGGATTATTTATGCCGGACTTTGCAGAGAGAGAAAAAAATAAATAAAATGTGTGTCTCAAAGGCATCGGAGATATTCCTCGGCTGGATTTGACAAATACGGTCTCAAAAAAAAAAAAAAAAAAAAAAACGCTTTTGGGGGCCTTCAGCGTGCAAACTCCAACCACCCGTTTGCTGTGTTTAATTCTCTGACGTGTGTAGAAGACACAGCATGCGACACGACACAGGGAGGCGAGTCGTTTCATAAAATCTCCATTTTGTTGTTGCGCCCGCTTGTTTTCTTGCCTTCCATCCAGACAGTTGAAACTCACATCATCGGCTTTGACTGGAGGAATTAGGACTGAGATGCATGTAGGTCATGCATTGTTTTTTCTTCTGTTTACTTGCCGAAGCTGTTCCCCGAGGTTGCAGAAATGTGGTTCACTCTGAACTCTCAGTAGGATCGCTTTGTCCTTCATGCCCATTTGGACTCAGATTAAAACAGAGAAATCTTTTTCCCTGAAAACTCCATTTATAGGACTAACTTCCTGCCGAAACCCACAAACTCACACAGAGGAGATCAGAGAAGGTCATTTTTTTACTATTATTATTATTATTATTATTAATCTATTCTTTGAGTTTGTCTTTGTTTTTGCACTTCAACACTTCCTTATCCACCGACTGAATGTCATACTAGACATTCACAATCCATCGTAGCCTTTGTTAATAAACATTCATTTTCTGCACCTTAACCACTGCATGGTCATAACACTTGAAATTGAAGATGTCTAAATATCATGATAAGAGATTCACAAACAGGCACAACTGAGTTAAATTTCAGACTGACATTTATTTAAGGTGCTATGACGCGCCTTAACACTAAACGCTCAAATATGGTTGAATTAACAATAATCGGTAACACTTTATTTGAAGGGGGTTGAATAAGACTGACATGACACTGACACTGTCATGAACATGAATAAGCCTTCATGAATATTTATGACTGTTGTCATAAAGCGTCATTCGGTAAATTATGACACTTTTAATACAAAGTTGACATTATTCAAAATGCCGTTGTTATGACAACTTGACATTAACCAAGAAATCATTACTGATATAAATTTGTTATAAAAGTATTACTGATTGCACTTTAAAAATGAGGTAACTTTATGTTATTAAAGGTAAAGTTTAAACAGTAATGATTTCTTGGTTAATGTCAAGTTGTCATAACAAAGACATTTTGAATAATGTCAACTTTGTATTAAAAGTGTCATAATTTACCGAATGACGCTTTATGACAACAGTCATAAATATTCATGAAGACTTATTCATGTTCATGACATGTTATGTCATGTTTATTAAAGTGTCATGTCAGTCTTATTCACCCCCCTTCAAATAAAGTGTTGCCCAATAATCAATAAAAACAAGAGGGGAAAAAACCTCCCGTGTTGGTGTAAAAGGCTAATAAATAGTTATCACAAATGCTTAATGTATGTACTGTCATGTATTTTCAAAGTCATCGTTTGAAAACCATATTTTTATGCTTACTCAAATTATCTTTGTCTAATGTTAAAATTGAAGAAATCTATAAAACCCAAATAGCTATTTTTTGGTACTCTGTTACAATTTTGAATTTTAAGCCAAATGAGTGCTAGGCAATTTAGTTTTCATTATTTTTGTTGTGCTCCTTCTCTTTCATATTCCCATGAAAGATAGTGTAATTTTTTATAGCATCTACACAGTTAATGATGGTAAATAGATGAAGGTCTTTTACAGTGCACTCTTACACATAGATCATAATGGATAGCCTACAAAAATCATCTTTTTTATTCAGTGTGTTTTGTCTTCTACTCTCTCGTGGTTTTCTCCAGTCGCTGATGGTTATCGTGTCTGCTTGTAAGTTTGCTCTTCCTTCATTAAAGCCACTTATCGCCGCCTTTTTGCTTCTCTGCCTGCCTGCTCCCGTCTCATACTTTAGCAAACATGACATTAAGTTGTTTTAAAGCCAAAAAACAACAGATGCCAGCCAGAAACAAAACTCCTTTTGAGATGTTAATAATCTATTTCTTGCAGTAGCTGGACGGACTATTCATTATCTGAGGTCTGTTTGTTTTGAACTCATCACAGAAAGACATTAAGTCCATTTACTTATTTTTTTCTTATTTGTCACAAGTCATATCATTATGAAGACATTTACCAACATAATTGCATGCTGCATGCTTTCCTAACATCACAGAGCCCTAGGGAATAAACAGCATCACATTCATTAGATGTTTTGGTCCAGAGCAGTTATTCAGAGAGCGTACGGTCAGTGCCATTATGACACACCATATGAGACGTGTGTGTGGTGTGCGATGCGGGTGCCAAAGGGATTTGTCACATTTTGGTTTTCATCCATCTATCCAGTTTCTATGCCTGAATATTCATTGTAGGCTGACTGGCTTTTCTCCGGCAAGAGGTAGTGGACCGAAGGTAGTCCCCAGAGAGGTTGCATGTTCTTTACACAATTATTGGGTCCTCTACCCATCTCTGATGTGCGCACAGGAAAACCATGCAAAGTCCATTACCACACCCCACTGGGCAGGATTTAAACCCTAGACTGTTTTACTCCGAGACAACGGCACCACTTTTCCAAGTTATAAAAACATAAAAGTTTCACATGCCACCATGCATCTCACTGAGGTACACAAAAACATATGTCTTCATGTTAGATTTAAAAAATAAAAAAAAAACACATGTGGTTAGTTTCACCCGCGCTGCTGCAGCTGGCAATTCTTACTTCTTTGCAGCTTCCAGTCCATTTTTTTTTCTACTTGTTGACGGGCCCACATGGTGCTGCTGCTGCTGCCAGAATTTGGATTAACCTACGTAACAATGGTTGAAGGACTGGATCAGTTCCACCACAGAGCTACAGGCAGCAGCACTTACCCTTCAGAGACAGTGGCCGTCTTCACTATCCTGCACACATGGATGCACGGCCGCCCTGGGATGACGCTCGCCCCCAAGAAACACATTCAAACTGTTAATTAATGCCTCCTTGTTTTTATTGCTTTCTAGTGGCCCACGAGGGAGCTTGTTGGGTCTATGCTTGTGTGCCGTGGCACTTGGAAGCTCATACACACCATCTCATTTGCACACTTAACAAGAGCAGAGTGTGCAAACAGATGAGCTTCAGCGAGTGTAAAAAAAGAATAAACTGGGTAGTAAAAATGTCAGAACAGAGTAGAAGTGTGTCATTACAGTGCTGTGCACTGAGTATGCGCAGGCAGATACGTGTGTGCATGTATTTCTGTTCCAATAAAAGTGTCAGATGGACACGTTTGATCCTTTTTCTTTCCACAGCCACTTTAACAAAGGTCTTTGCAACTTCTCTCTTTCATGTGGTTTGAGACTTTCACTAATAGATATTCTAAAGTGTGAGTAGACTTTAGCAAAGTTTTATACAAGCTGTAGATGCTTCTTCTATCATGCTGCTGGAGAACGCCCATTTCTTTGTGATTGAAATAAACTCCAAAACAATAGTCAACATCTGAACTACTCACCCAAACTCAGGAGAAAAACGACAGGATTGTTGTTCCGTAGTCCACAACCCTCGCTGTCGGATAGAAATAAAGAGTGGACTTTATTTTTGGAGCCGACGTTCCCAGAATCTGGAGGAAGAGCGGGAAGGCACACAACTAGTTTCCTTGAGGTCTAGTGTGACTTTTCAACAGAAGTGGGTCATTTTGCTGGTGTTGGTTGACTGTGTTTTAACAAGTCCTAAGTCAGCAGCTGTCTACCAGGAATCTATAAACGACAAGGCAGAGGTTGTTGCCTCTGGACCAGAACCTCTGAAGGAAACAGCTGAGTTCATCACTTCATTTGGAGAGCGTTAAGTTGGCCTCTGGTAATTATTTGACAAAGGTATAAATCCCTCATTTAACAGGTTTCTAAGATTTCTTTCTTTTACCTATGTAATATTTCAAAAGTCGGAAGTATCCTGTCCAGACACTGAAAAACAGTTTGTCGATAAAAAGCCTTCAGCTGGTCCAAAACACTCCAGCAAGACTTCAGATATTTTTTTTTTAAGTTCATATTTCTCCTTTTTTAACTTCCTGTCTTTGGTTTGTTAAACTCAATTTAAGATTTTCCTTCTCACATATAAAACCCTTAACAATCCAGCTCCATCAGAGATCTGATTGGTCCATTTGTTCTTCTGAGAGCACTTTGCTCTCATGCTACAGGTTTGCTGCCGTTTCCTAAAGCAGAATGGGAGGCAGATCCTTCAGGCTCCTCTCCTGCGAGGCAGACACCCTGTCCACTTTTCCCCCTGGGAATCAATAAAGTAGCATAAAGTAAAATATATTCTACTTTTGAGATTAGGCTTAAAACTTTCCTTTTGGATAAAGCTTACAGTTCGTGTGGCTTAGGTTATTCTGAGCTACTCTGTAGTTATGCTGAACTAGGCAACTGGATACAAACTGACCACTTTTCCTCACTCTGCTACTTTCTTCTTCTGCTTCTTTATAATTTGCATTGCTTGGTGCTATTTCAAGAGCTAACCTTATGTTTTCTTTCAGTGATTTTCTCTACAGAGACAAGAACGAGTGTACGACACGTCTGGCGTTCTGTTTAGCTGTGATACCTTTTATGGGCTGAGATGCTGCTGCTAACAACTCAACATTTCCCTTCTCTATTAAGACCTCACTTTTCTTCAGTATAGAAAGTACTCTTACATTAGTTCTTCTGTTTTTTTGTTTGTTTATTGTCTTCTCAAACCTCGAGGGACTCCCTACACAGGTTCTCTCTCTCTCTCAGGTTACTCATGTTTCCTCCCAGCATAAAAAACACACGAATCTGAGATTCTAAACTTTAAATTGGCCTCAGTTGGGAAAACGTGTCTCTGGGTCGCCGTGTGATGAATTATGTCGTCTTCTCATCCATTGACAGCCAGACATGGGCACCGGCATGAACCTTAATGGGATTAAGTGGTTGCAGGGAATGAATGGATTAACATAAACGACAATTCACCGACATGTTCACGCACAACGCAATAAAAATAAAATCCTTAAGGCATTTTCTTGCAATGACTTTTAAGGTTACTAAAAATCGTCTCTTTTATATTGTGCCAATAATAAGACAGTAGGATTACATTTAATTATTATTTTTTTTAATATTAACCAAAGGTAAGACCGAGAATGAAAACTCTACACCCACCCAGGCCAAGATAAGTTAAGAGAAACAAAAAATATCTTCGGTTTTCAGGCAACTGCATTAGCACAATGCAGTTGCCTGAATTGTGCTAAAGGTCCTGGCATCATAAAAGCTGTGCAAGTTGAAGACAATTAATTGGTTTCCCCCGCTATAGAAATAGCAGTTAATTACTGACTTATATTCTGTTTCATGTTGTTTTCCAACAAGAAGTAAAGAAGCTGTGCTGTTCTAAAGGAAATAGTACGCAGGGTTATCGTTTGTGATCCCCGCCGAAACCCAAAATGACTCTCGCTCTTGTAAAGCAGCCATTTTGAATTAAACTTTCATGAAAGAAATTGCTTTTTATTTCAGTGGGCCGGATAGGAGTTGGAGCTGCGAGTATTGATATTCACCCCTTTGCCATAAAATTGTGGTATCAAGAGGGAGCAGCTTGAGACCAGATGTCACGGGAAGACACCATTTCCCATTTGTTATTCACTCTTGGAATAGAAACTGCTGGAATTAGAGGTTAATTATGACAGCGAAGGTTTGGGAGGGCGAGAGGGAGAGAGACAAACGAACGGAGGAGTGTGTCGGGGAAAGTTAATTTTCGCCAATGCTCTTGCTGTGTCGTACTGCGGCTGGTGATGAATGATAGACAGAAAGCTCTCAGCTGGAGGAAGGCTGCTAATGGAATTGTCCTGCATCCGTCCAAAGATTTGCGAGCTGCAGATGCTCCGACGCTGAAAAACACGTCCTAATTCTTCCCCCCACCCGCCCCGCCGAAACTCATTCTCATGATTATTGTTAGGACTCATTGTGAAATTGGAAATTTAAAAAAAAAAAAAAAAATGGGAGAAATGTCTTGACTGCGTCTTGACTCTTCTCTATCCATGCTGCCCGCAGCACTGCTCTGAAAAAGGAAGTGAGCTTCAAATTGGATTACAGAGGTCATCAGCTGCAGATGAGCTTGATATTGTTAACAAATGACAAATACGGGAGCCGCAACGACGGTGGGCGGAAAATGACTTGAAATGTATGCAGAGTTGATTCAGTTTGAGGTGTAATTTGACACTGATGATGTTCAGCGGAGCATGAGAGCATCCCGAGATGAGAATACCTTCTTATATTGCTCCCTCTCGCAGGGAGCCCGCGGTCGCCTCCCTCCGGGCTTCGCTCAAGTGCACCCTTCAACTGACCGCAGTGCTTTCCTCTCCAGGATTTATAGTTGTATTGATTCCCAGCTGTATTTTTGCTGTATTCACAGCTGGCATTATGCACCGTTGGGCTAACTAAGAGCACACACGCCAAGTGGATAAAGTCCTCTTATACGGCGGCATCGATTATGCCCATCTGATTCCTCCCTTTCCGCCTTGCTCCCTCCCTTTGTCCTACATTCTGCCTCTTCAGTCAAATGAGTTGTGGCCAGTGGCCGAGCTATGATAGGCAGATCATTACTCTGCGCTGCGTACGCCAGGAGAATCGTCCTGAAGGACAGAGGAGGCGGAGAAGGAGACTAAAAGCAGGAAGGAGAATTGGAAGACAAAGACATCAGGTTATCATAAATAACCCAAAATGAATCCAGTCTCTGGGTGAGGCACGCTACGTATGGTTGCTGCACTTCCCATCCCCCACGCCGCGCTGTTTTCTTCATTTTCCAGTCTGCAGATAACTTCTTTAGTGGATATTATAGTTCCCTTGCCGTCGGGAAAGCACATTACTCCATCGGCAAAGCTGTATCCACGGAGTATAGCTTTAGGTTTCTGCTTTCCATCTCTCTGTGTGTGAACGTGTCTATGATAATGTAATCAGTAGCTCTACCGTTGTGCGCGGTGATATCTGCACCTGCATAAATTCTCGTTCGCTCGCCTGTGAGCCCAAGACCCCGAAACCGGATGAAGGTCGACATTAAAAGCTGAGCTGTGAAAAGAGAATAACTTCAACTGCTGGCACGCGATTTAATTAATCTCTGTGGACATTTCCACGAATAAACAACATACATTAGTTTGACATGAACTCCGCAGTGCCTTTATGTTCACAGCTAAAACAATTAACAAACAGTGAGTTACAACGTCGAGCAGCGAATCAACAAACAAAATCTTAAATTGTTGGCACCCAGTCTTGGCACTACATCCGAACAAGAGCGTTCGGTAACAATGCTTGTGTTTCCCCTTGATCCACTTTGACTTTTGTTAAGGAAGTCAAATGCTGAATAATTAGATTTCGATTTTTTTATTTTTTATTTTTTTCCATTTCTGTTTGTTAAACCTGAAAACTCCTGTCTTTCTAGTCCACAAACGTATAAACAAATAGCATTCTGTTGATGCACACAAGTCTTTGAGGTTGGAAGTCCTCTTCCCCATCACCCCAATCATTTTTCTCCAACTTAATTAAGTCAGGATTCTGTCTGGCCACTCGAAGCAATTAATGTCAACTTTTGTCAGAACATACATTTCCCCTGACATCTTTAAAACAAATTAAAAGCCAACTTCAAATCAAAATCTTCCAGGGGTCTGAAGACAGAGCTTCTTCTTCTTCTGGCTTTTCTTGAGGGGAAAAACCAGAAGAGCCATCTGCCTCCATTTAGTTCTCTCTTCTGCACCCTCTAACTTCATGTCCGCATAAGTCTTATTTTTGGTCTTTCTCTCTGCCTCCTGTCCTGTGACTCCAACCTCAGTGTCCGTCTGGGGACACAATCATCATCTCTACTTTAAACATGTCCAAACCAGCTCAGTCTGGTTTCTGTGACTTTAACTCTAAAACATGAAATGTCCCTCTGAGGTTCTCACTCCTGATGGTATCCATCCTTGTCACTCCCTAAGGGAACCTCAACATTGTAACTCTGTAACCTTCAGTTCTGCCTCCTTTCTTTTCATCACTGACTCCGTTTCTAAACCGTTCAGCGGTGCTTGTTTCACTTCTGTCCTGTGTGCACCTGTCCTTTCATTCTTGCTGATCTCTTATGCCCAACACATGTCCAACACATTTCTCCACCCATTCCGACCTGCTTGGACTTGCGTCTTCATCTCTTCTCCACACTCTCCATCTTCTCCATCTAAATCACTGACTATAGGTACTTAAAGTCCTCTATTTTCTTTACTTCTCTGTAACATCCACTCATGGCCATGTCCTTTGCACACATTCATTCTGTCTTCCTATGACTAATCCTTTCTTCTCTTTCTCCAGTACTTACACCCCCACATCTCTAGCGTTTCCTCTTCCTGCCCCCTGCTCTCCCTACAGATCATCATCTGCAAACATCATAGTTCATGGAGACTCCCGTCTAACCTCATCAGTTAGCATGTCCATCACCAAAAGTAAACAAAAAGGGGCTTCGAGTCGATCCTTGATGGAGCCCCGCCTCCTCTGTCGCTCCTAAAGCACACCTCACTACTGTCTTACAGTTCTCATGTCCTGCACCACTCTATCGTACTTCCTCATTCCAGACTTCCTCGTTCAATACCACAGCTCCTCTCTCAGCATCCTGCCGTACGCTCCATCTAAATAATAATGTGTGTACGTTAGAACATCATAATCTATCTTGACTCAGTTTTTGGGATGTGGATGTTCCTGTAGCCAACCTAGACTACAACGATGCACCAAATAGTCATTCTCTACACCAGAGGTTCCCAAGTCCTGTCCTCGAGATCTACTATCCTGCAACTTTTAGGTGCATCTCTGCTTCCACACACCTGAATCAAATGGATGTCTCGTAACCAGGCCCCTGCAGAGCTGAAAGATGATTGATTCAGGTGTGCCGGAGGCATCTAAAAGCTACAGGATAGTAGAGTTCTATGGGTGGACTTGGCCGCCCTCCACAATCTGATCGGATTTATATTTTATATGTTACACCTGCTGTGTTGTAATGTTTTAAACAAAACAAGTCATTCTAAAAGGAGAGCTAAAAATCTGGCTTACGGAACATTTCTTCATTTTTTTTTTCCTTTTCTTCTCCCTACTTGAAGCCAGATTGCCCTTCACCAGAGGTAATGGAGCCACTCTATCAAACACCTGTACAACCACCCGCATGCCGCCCACCCCCCACTTATTTCCTAATGGGACAATAGCGAATGTGTTTGGTTGAGCTGCATTGCTAAAGGAGGGCATTCCATCTTACTGTATCTTTTGTCTAAAACTTGTTGACAAGGTAGCTTACCGTAATCCATAACTAGCAGTGTGAGAACTATACTCACTACCTGTCAATGTGGATTGATGTTCTGCGCTTATTATTCCATTCCCTGCAGTCAAGCCGTGTTGTTCTCCCTCTGAATGACCTTGAGAGCCCGGGAGGATTTTTGGAGAGTCGCTGTCCTCACCTGACGAGTGACGTCGACAGAACGGACAGCGCTGCACGGATCGGCCCTTCACAGCTGAGAGGCTTTACGAGCATAAATGACAGAAAGATATTTTTGGGAATGAATCTCTATTTACTCCGTGGAGAAGCCAGCTTTTGCTCCAACTGTCTCTCTGTTTTTCCAAATGTCGTTTCTTTTCCCTCTCCAAAAAATGCGCTGAGTAGGGTCGCGGCATTGGCAGTGGCAGCTTTGGAAAGGAGAGAGGCCAAGGAGAGCGAGCGCCTCCTGTCTGAGTCGGATGTCTCCAATCCCCCCAACTATCTTCTTCCTGCTAATTAACCTGCTGACACCTCCTTACTGTGTATATTTTGGATGGGATGGAAGGAGGGGATGCAGCAGGTGTGGACGGGAGGAGAGGCTCCAAATGATTTGAACTCAGAAGCATGTGTTGTTTCGTGTCTGAACGCAGGTTTGCACACCTTGCTGTTACCATGTGGAAAGCAACATGAGGTATCTGTTCGTGCTTGTTGACATTTTGGTCATTCAGCAGATTTCTGTTTTATTGCAGCGACAGGAACCAGGTTTTGTTTTGTTTTGTTTTTCTCCACATTCAAACCTGTCAGACATTTTGTGGAAAATACTGTTTCTAAATTTGTTGTTTGCAAAAGCGTGTTGTCTTTAGAAGCATAAAAACACAGAAAGGCAACTAAAATGCAAGTGCAACAATGACAGCATATTACACCTGTGTTTACCCCGATTTCACACATTCACTATTTGAGTTTGTGCTTTCCTGTTTCAAAATTGTACCTGTAAACATCCATGTTTTACCAATTTTCTTCAAATGTTTCTGCCTATTTTTCATTAAGCCCAAAATTATTTATACCCTGGCAGATGACAACTTAAAATCTATTTTTTAACCATCTTGTTGTTTCTGACAGAAAATGAGACAAATATTATCGATGCATTTGTCCTAAAAAGTATATATATTGTTGAAAAAAATACTATTGAACTTTCAGGAATCATCATGCCATTTTTACAACTGCTGGCTGGGCTTTTGCATGGGCATAGCCACATTTGATCTGTCTCTTCCAATGAGGTCCCAGGCTTTGAGGTGGTGAGGTCTCCTTCCTCTTTCTCTCCATCCTTTATCAGATTCAAGTCTGGACTCAAGTTGGATTCGATTTCAGTAAATATTCGGAGGAGTTATTGTTTGCATTCTATAGAAAAGCATCAGTTTATAAGTGATAACTAATATCTGACCACTTTATACACTTTATATTACACTCTGTTTTCCTTCACTCACATTCTGATTCTCATTCGGGGCAGTTGACTCATAAAATATGACAGACAATGCCTCCTCTGATCAAGCCATAATAACGCTGAGTGGTAGGTGTTATAAAATAGCGTCATGATACCACATTCCCTGACTATGAGTAGAGGATTGAAAATTACTGTAAATTACTGGTTGTCAGAAAGGTTAGAGAGCCCCATTTCACAGCTAAAAAGTCAGGTAGAAAGCAATCAAAGCCGCAGTGGTATGAAACGCTCCGTAACACTTTGATTGAAATACACCAACAAACATAAAAGCAGGTATAGAGCATCCACCTGAAGAGACACTTTTGAAATGACTCATATTAAAGGTGGGACCGAGGTATCTTTATTTTTCAAATGCAAAAAAAAAAAAAAAGTAGCATATATTTGGAAGGATATTTAAAGGATGAAGTTCCAAGATGATTTAAATGATTTCTCTGTCAAACTGCACAGGAAAACTGAATGGATATAATGGTTAGAAAATCCTTTGTTTTCTTCTTCCTCTCTTTGGTGAAGAAAGCTGACGAACCACTATTGACTCATATAAAGCTCGAGTGGAACTTCAAGTCTCTAAATGAACAGTAAGGTGTATCTCTCACATACATATTATATCCTATGCAAGGCTTAGCTTCGTATGTATCAATATATACTTTTTTTGTTGTTGTTTTTGTTGCCCCCTCCACATCTGAATGGTTTTGGCAGCCCAGCGCCCTCTATGGGCCATCTGCTGCTACTGTCATCATCCTATATTTGCCCTCTGGTTTCAGATGCATTGTATATTTTTCGACTAATGTTGACACAGTCTCCCCCTCTCCTCCAAAAAAGGGGATATTTTCTCTTCCACCTTAATAAAAGGGTGTCAAATCCATTGGAGCGGTATCATGACATCAAAAAACCTCCCATTGTCACTGGCTGTCCTTAACGTCAGGACCTAAACTTCTCCGAGCCTGAAGCACTCCTCCGCTGGTGCACCCTGAATCTGACATGGAAACACAACGCGGGGGGGAGGGGGAGCGTGTTGCAGCTGGTGTGCTTAGTGCCTCCATCCACTCCTGAACAGAACAAAAGTTCAACTGAGTTATAAGCAGCATGAATACAGGTGTGTGGCTGCCAATAAGATACCAGCCTCGTTAGCCCAGGAGGCTAACGAGGCTCTGCAGCGTCCAGTTTCAGGTTGCCGAACCTGAAGCCAATGGGTTTAACTTGCAAAGCAAGTCCAAGTGCCAGCCTCTTAACCCCCCCAAACTGATATATCCACTTGCTATGATCCCATTAGCATCACTTCTGACTTTCTCATTTTGTGGAGCGACCGAGCACGTTTGTTTGTTCTGATGAAAATGGCTTCCTGAAGGTAATTGCATCCGTGTTGCGTTCTGCGTGCTGTTCATTAGTCGAAGGAGTTATAAATGGGAGCTCTCACAGCGTATGTTCACGTCAGGCTCTGCTGCTCCCTCTGCCACCATGGACGACACGTGCATCGCTCACTCCCTCGCAGGAACAGATGAATTTATGGCTGCACCCTGCCAGCGGGAGCAAAATGCAGAAGGCAAGGAGGCAGTTGGGTGGGTGAAGGGTGGGGGGTGTAGGGAGCGAAGGAAGAGTAGGGAGTCTGAGGCTTTGGAGGCCACAGAGAGACGGAAGGAAGCAGAGGAATAAAGACGTTTAGAAATGATGACTCAAAAGATAAAGGAAAGAAAAAACTTTTTGCTGAAGCCGAAGAGGTAGAAAAAGGAGACGAACGGGAGGTACGGTGCGGCAGATCAGGCAGACGGACAGAAGAAGTTTCCAGCCCTCCACCCATCAGAGAGCTCAGCTGTTCAGATGTTTGGTTGGCGATAAAGGCAGACGGACAGATTGCAGCCAATGATATGTGTTGGGAATCATCTCAGAGATGGGCTAATGACAGGAGGGGAGAAGCAGGCAGATGGCTCCCGTCATGGAAATACGCTTGTAGTATTATCCCAACGGTTTACCCGGAGACTGCTTGAACATTTGGGATTGAGGAGAGTAAGAAATTATCAGTAGAATGTAAAGGGAGATTCTGACGGTCGTGAAACTGTTGGTTAAGAAATCCGAAAACAAAGGACCTCCTTATTCAGCTCGGTACGCATTTTACGTTTTCTCAAACGTCTGCTGTCTTAACATTTTTGTTCCATCACAACATTTCCTTTTATCGGAAAACCTTGCACTGAGATTGAGAGTTTGCGGACATTTTTGACTTGAATTTAAGGGGACCCAACCCTTATGATGGAGTCGTCAAACGATGCCATTTTAAGCTAATGTACAATAAAAAGCTGAAGCAAACTGCCATACTTATGCTTTCTTTTCCTCTTGTAAATGTGCCATAAAGGAACGTTAACATGCTCAATCCAACAAATGGAGGACAAGAAAAGCACAAAATCATTGTAGGTATTTTGCAAACAGTCAGAGTACTTGTGAGTGCAGGTGGGAAGCGAACAACCCCACTGTGGGAGTGAGCAGTGATGGTCAAAAATCCAGCAGGAGTGGAATTAAGAAAACAGTCCCACAGAGGGCCCACCCTCTACAGTTCTTCACTCCTTGGTACAGCCAAATTGCATTTTAATGGAGCCGTCCACATTGTGCCTTGTAGCTTTCGTTAAAGGGGCATTGCTGCCAAACCCACATATGAACAGAGCCGTTAATCTTGGCTGAACATCTGATTTGATTATTCCAATTCATCAGCTCGTGGTTCAAGCATCTTTATGTCTAGTCCATATTTAAGTCGTGTCATTTAATTATTACAGTGCATATTGCAACCCTCGCTCCACAGAGACAGCAGAATGACCTGGAGCACGTTCATAATGAGCCGTTCAAAGAAACAACACAGCCACTTTAAACGTATATAAAAACCTCCATGATCTCAGCTCCAATAACTAGGCTCACCACCAAACACATGTAGTGACCAAGAGTAGAGCCAATTAGCCGAAGCTTTCTACACACCGAAGAATTTAGAGGTACATCTCGATAAAGTAAAATGTCACCAGTTTTTCATTTAATTTAATTCAAATTGAATGTATCCTCTGGTGTATAACACACCAGAGGATACATTTCATACATTTCTTTCAATTAAACCTTAAGCTTATACATCACAACTAATAACAACCAAAAATTAATCATTTTTATTTCTTGTTGAGCTGTTTTACATCCTCTATCATTTTCTATATCAGACAAAAAATAACCTTGGTAAATAAATGTATAAGAATTGCTTTTAATTTATGCCTTCATTATTTATTAAGGGGAAAATGCAACCCCAAACATCCTGCTCCTACTTTAAAATACAAAAGTGGCTGTCATCATACCTCAGAGACCAAGTTGTCTATTATTATTAATATTATTGTTACAGATGACTGATTTAAATTTCACAGCACAGGCCCAAGCATGAGTTTTAATTAGACTAGTAACACCATTTTTGGATATAAACTATATGAAGTTTTGTTATTCAGTTGGATTACCAGATTTAATTAATTTTTTATGATCCGAAAACATTTCATGGCACTTCAAGCTCTGTACACTTTATCAGTAAAAAAATGAATTGCTACATCATCAACTCTGAATACTGCAATTGTATTTTTGGATGTGGGTTTAATTCTTCAGGAAAAAAAAAGTTAACTTTGATGCAAAATCATCAACATCCACATCAACATTTATTCATGGTTCTGTGTTTTTCCCACAGATTTTGAGCTTAAACTTTGCATAAAGCTCTAAAGCAAAGTGCTCTGCAGCATCATCTCGGCTCTTCTTCTGCCTTCTCTATAAAGGTACGTTTTCTGAATTCAGGAGGTTCTTTATTCTGACCGTACATATCCTCTCAACTCATTACTGTCAAATTTCTTTTGAGAAGCATCTAAATGGATGAAATCAGATTTACGCGTTTCCTGCTCCACTTGTTTTGAGAGTCTGTTTGTTTGCATCATGGACTGACTGTCCAGATCGGACGATGTGCCGCTCCGCTGAGGAGTTCTGGAAGAGAGGCTTCCAGAGCGGCTGTCAGGACCGCAGCCAAACTGAATGTCCAGTATCAGACTGACGGCCTCCTATGAGAATATTATGCATGATCAATTAAGCACAATGCTAGCAGTGAAACTACATTAGATTACACCAGAAAATACCAGTATGTTGTCTGCTTCATCTAAACCCAATGGTGTTGCTACATTTGTAATTTATGCTTATCGTAAAGGATAGAAGATGTCTACTCTCCCTAATTTACAGTAATTTTCTCCATCTTCATTTTACGTCTCTTCTGCATCATGAACAAGAAGCAGTGTTTGGCTCACTGCAGCGTATTTTGCAGAGCCGGATACCCAGTTACATGAGAGGGCAGCTAATCCATGTTCATTACATTCAAAATGATCTTGAGTGAGTCATTTTTAGTGGTTTATCTTACTAAGTCCTTCCAGTCTGCGTGGGTGGACTAGGAGTCAGGCTGACGTTATAATGGTGGCTTATGCATTCAGCTGATGCTGCTGCACCACAATGAGGAGGAGTGCTTCCTAATGCAACAGGGAAATGGTCATTAGTTTGGCAGCTTCATCATCATTATGGGGCTTAAATAGGTCAGCCATGGACTTCATGGTGGCAAAGGAGCTCCTGTTTTATCAGAGGAACAGGGAGAATTTATTACAAGGATTAAAATGACAAAAAAATATTTCTTTTTTCTTTCTTTCAGTATTTCAACAAAGTTATCAGTTTTGACATATTTAGAACCAATAAAATAAATTGACAAGCATAAAAATCCCTTCAGAAGTTTATGTGAGTTCAGTTTATGTAGATTTTGTTAATTGTGGCTTGTATTAATGTATCACTGCTCAAAGTTCAAATTTTGACGACATTGTCATTGATTAGCTAGGAAGCCATACTTGCAACATGGTCTGCTTGGATCGTTTTTTGTTTTTTTTAGATTCTCAAGGAATCTAAATTTACTATTGCTGTCAAGAATGCCCAAAATAAACTTAAGAAAAGTGAAGAGAAACCAGATTATTTTTATTTTGGTCGCATCACTTTAAAAAAAAAAAAAACAAAAAAAAAAACACTCAAGTCCAAACTAAAAATCTAGTGCAGTAGGCAAACATTTAGATAAACCTCCTGGTCTCTTCAGCTCCTCCTCTCTGATTTCACTCCTTTAGGCGTCTCTTCAAAACGAGGGGAGCACAGCTCGTCATGTCTCGGCCGGGCGGGGTGACAGACTGTTCTTCCCCTAGTTTACATCTTCCTCCAGCCGTGACTCAAAGCCTCGTCTCGTTCGCTGCGCCTCTCGTCCTCCTGCATCACCACGGTTGCTCTTGAAGACGTCGGTGACGTCCTTCTGTTGGTTTGCCAACTCAAACAAACCAACCACAAAATGTTACACTCTGACGGTTTCAATGGTATTGAGTTAGAATTATTTTAAACCATAAGGAAAATGGGGTAGAAAACGAGTTTTCGCTTTCTGTCATTGAACTGAGTGGTTTGTTGCCATTTTTTTTATACATCTATTTTATGAAAAGTATGAAAAAAAAACTGCAACAAATACTGCTAAGCAAAATTTTTACAGTGCAGATCTCAAGGCAGTTTTGTATTTCTAGATTGTTCTTTCCTCCCTGAGACAACAAAAGACAATAACAGAGCCGCAATGTGACAAAAAGCCATTTATATGCAACAGCCAGAGTGCACGCCTACAAACTACTCCCCTCTGGTAAGACGCGGCGCAGAATAAAGTATGTTCTCTGAGACAGTAAAGGTTCTGCGGGGGCAAACATAAATTTCATTTCACTCACCAATCACGGCTTTATTGGAGTCTACCTGTTTGATAATACTCACACTGTGGCTTGTGATGCGATTTTCCTGGCTGAATGGGATACTTTATGGCCTAAACAATAATGGAGACAAAATATGGATTAGAGATAAATTTATCATTCACTGTGAACAGGAGTGTGGAAACGCGCATATAAATATGTATTCTTCTCTGCCAAGGGGATAAACAGGTCTGTATATTTAGAAAAATGTTCTTGTTATTATTCAAGTATGATTCATCTCAGGGCGTTTCTCTGATAGAAAGTCGACTTCTTTGATGTTGTGACTCAAGATAAAATAATAGTTTGCAGTAGGATCGCCACAGCTGCTGATCTACATATA
>NW_006800092.1:0-47986 GCF_000485575.1 Poecilia formosa | reverse complement strand
ATTTATTTATTTTTCACTGTCGGCATATTATGCGTTGTTGCTTTTTTTGGTTGTTTTAAAGGCAAATGTTTAAGGTGTTGTTAGTGCATGGTGTAAAAGTATGCTGGAAGCAGCTGGGTAAATGTTTTCTCTCTCTTCTGTGTTATGTTGGAATAATGGTAAGCTCCAAGGAATTGTCTTCTTCAGACCGCACTATGCTCTCTTCCACATTTTGACTTCAGCAGTACAGTTCAGGCTTTATTTTCTATGTACTTGTTGCTTGATGTTAGACGGGAAAAAAAAAGGAAGGATTTTTGCTCAAATTCCAGCATACAAACAAACAAACAAAAAAAAAATCCAAAGGTAATCACTAACCCCGTGGAATAATTGAATTCAGATCTTTTAATTGATCGCTTGTACTCAGATTTAGAGAATTAAGAACCTGAGTACTTCTACAAACATTTGAGAATGAATGGATCGCTCTCAAGAGCTTAGTGAAATGCAGTGCGGTAACATGATGCTAAGAAATTTCTTCACCGCTAAATATTCCACCGTTAACAGTATTATAGGAACGATGAAGTGATTGGGAATGACGGCAACTACTCGAGAGAAGTGAAGATGTGTTTTCTGGAGTAATGAATCGTGCCTTTCTGATTGGCCGGGAAAATAGCACTTTTCTGACAGAGGGGATTCCGGTGTAGAGCTTCAAAAGTTAAGAGTTGGCACCTTGGATCCTGCGGAAGAAATTCGTAATGCTTCAACTTGCCGAGACATTTCCGACAATTTCATGTTTCAACTTTTGTGGGAACGGTTCGGAGCGACCCGAGCAGGGTAAGAAGCAACGTCCGTCGAGACGCGGCTGGGTAAGTGTTTTGTGGAAGAACTCGAATGATCTGCACCCGGTTCTAATCTCAACCCGACAGAACATATTTGAGATAAATTAAAGTGGAGACTGTGAGCTAGGTTCTCTCATCCAGCATCAGTGTCTGACCTCATAAATGTACTTGGGGAAGAATGGTAAAAAAAAAAAAAAAATCAAATCCTAAACCTTGTGGAAAGCTTTCCCGGAAGAGGTGAAGCTGTGGCAGCTCGTCTGCTCCAGGGCAGCTCTAGCTACAACGCAGCTCACCGCCATCAGCATGTAAATTGTGAGTGAATGACTGAACGTTGTGTGGAGTGCTTTACAAGTACAGGCCATTTACCATTTGTAAGTGTGAAGGTGCATGCTCAAATATTTTTGGCAATAGAGTTTTGGAGGTGTTTGTACTTATATAGGCAGAGGGAAAGTAAAAGACGTCGTCATCGAATTTGTGCCGTTTGTCCTTCATGTTCTGAGTTTCTTTTACCGCTTCAGATGTTCCTGTCTGCGTTATTAAAGGGCTTTCGAAGGCTTGTGCCTGTAACGCAAAACTGCACACTTGAGAAACAGAGGCTCGCCTCAGCGCAAATTAAATTAACATGGCTATGCAGGGGTCTTGTATTACAAGACATGCTTTTTGATATTAGTGCTGCCTTCTGAGCAACGAGAGTCTCCTCCTTTGTTTAAGCAATGGGAAGTTTCCTCACGTCGCGTCCAGCAGAGCTGAATATTGAACAGCGGCATGACGGCATGAGCGTTAAGCCAGTAAGCATTGATTACATTTTCCTTCTACGAATGATTTATACTGTGATACGGTTACAGTACGGGGTGCAGCATCCACATCAATTTGTCATCTAAAAAAGACAGTGTGGTAAGTGGATGTCATTTCGCCCTGCTGTCTCCAGAGTTGTAAAGAAAGTGCTCGAGGCCAACTCTTTGAAATATCTTTGCAACGGCTCAGGCTTCCGCCTCGGCTCATATCTGCCTAAATGATTTCAGCTCAAGGTGTGAAATCCCAGTCTTTGATTTAGCAAGAGGGCACACAGGCACAGATTTCCCTGTGGGCTACCAGTTCACAGATACATATCTCAAGAGGTAGATGTCTTCCTCATTCCCACTTAAGGTTTAATAAGAAGGATTGAGGTCAGAGCCAGAGAGCACGGCCACGGACACCAGCCGTCAGACACACTCGTGGGAATGCCAAAAGGAAGAAGGGGGCATAAAGGGGCCGGCAGGAGCATTGGAAGTCCTAGCACGCCACCCTGAGTGAGAGGAATGATTTTCCCTCTGCATTTTAGACGTCAATGCATTCATCTCCCTGTAGATGCACGTAGAAGCAGCTGCGCTGCACATTTTTAAACATCGCCATAAAATGAGTCACCTATGGCGAGGCAGAACCAAGTTGGTGTTCCCCGTAAAAATAGATGAGCTTATTTGCTTCTGGTGTTGCTAAAGTTGCAGCCGGTGTTTTTGAGCAGCTCTGATTTTCCACACAATAAGTGTGTGATTCAATAATAGCCGCACAGAAAGAAATTGACTTCTGTGCGGCTCTGTAGGCATTCACTCTCTGTGCTTTTCACACCCTGCCAGACGGAATGGAAAATGGACGAGAAACAAGAGAAACGGACGAGCCGGATCTTTGTAAAGGTCGCTGTTTTGTCCTCACAGGCTACTGTTCAGGTTTTTCATTCAGCTATCTGTGTCCAATCGGGGATTCTGTGTGTCTGAGACCAGCCGCCCCAGGTCATGTGTGTTTTTTTTTTTGTTTTTTTTTGTAGGTAAAAGGGCAAATGTTCACAAAAAGCTTGTTGCGACATCCCATCGATGATACAATCCAGACCGAAGAATGAGGCTGTACATGATACCAGCTTAGCTTCTGCCACTAATACAAAGTAGAAATGTCAACCAAGCAATCTGCTCCCAACAGAGGGACTGCAGATCAAGCTTGCGAGTTGAAAGATGAGGAAACCATCTGAGAAGGAGCAGGAAATTGTTCACCTGTTTATGTCTAGTAGCTCACAGTTTGGCTTTCCTCCTTCTCCCATACCCAACGCCTCGATGTGACCTCACCAGTCTCTCCGTCTGCCGGTGTGTGTGTGTGTGTGTGTGTGTGTGTGTGTGCGCCCGTCTCTGAATGCTCGTAAATCTCTATGAGAGCTACTGTCTGGAGGAAAACCATCGTATCCATCAGGGAAGAGAGACAAATCCAGCTGCATGTTGTTCCTCAGAAAACACAAACGCACACGCACACACACACACACACACACGCACACACACACACACACCTGAAAAATTACAATAAATATCCCACACTGCACAGTCAGATACGAGTAATGATATCAGGAAAGGCTGAGAAACTTTTTATAGTTCTTTAATTAGTTGGTCAAAAAGCTCCCATTAAGTTGTCTGCTTTATTTTACCCTCTTTTTTTTCAATGAATAGTAGAAGTGAGGGCATCATGAATTAGTAATCGTCTTTTTATATCTCCTCCTCTTCTTACCCTTTCTTGTTAAAAGTCCTAAGTTGCTCCAACGAGGCACAAGGCAAAACATCATTTAAATTATAGACCACACGGTGACCTATAAGGGGATATTCAGCATTTCAAAGGTTCTGATCCACCTGGGAAAGATGTGTGGAATCTTAATATGCTGCAGTTTTCTAAAAGCGGAGTTTGGATATTTTCTCTTACCGTTCTCCTCGTTATATATGGTGGCACGTGTTGGCCTGTCAGAGATGTTGTTTTAGACTTTGCACTCATTGCTTTGAAGTTTAGGTGAGTAAACTGGCATGTTTTCTGTCTGTTTTATCTTGAAAAGTGGTTTATAGAAATGAGCCTCTGTCACATCACAGTTCTTATGCAGGGGAGATGGAAGTGGTGCATCATTAATGAAGGTTCCTCGACATCCTGATCAAAAATAAAAATAAAAAAAAAGTAAATAAATTACAAGCATACTTCAGTTGATGTTCATTTTTAAAAGGTGTTGTTTTTTTTTACATAGTCTCCCCACTGAATAAATGTATGTTTCAAAAAAAAAAAAATTCAGATCATGCTTATGCAATAAAAGATTTAATTTCTTTAAAGGACGGCGTTTTGGGATTTTTAAAAGCTCAGATAGAATACTCTGTCAAAAAAAAAAAAAAGTATTCCTAAAAACTTTCAGTAAAATATGATTTATTTTGAAAAGAAATTTCCCATATTTGATATTTACCAAACACAATACTGGATTTTTAAAAATATTTTTGTTTGGATTTTTTTTTTTTTTTAAGTTGAATTGTGTCATAATCCTGCCACAATCTTATGCTAAAAAATAAAAATAAACACTCAATGTGTTTTTATGTTGCCTTCCCTTCCTGTCAGACAAAATGGCAATAACCTTTATCAGCATTCTGCATCCACAGATCTTGGAGCTTAAGAGGTGGCAAAAAGTAAGATGGCAGGTGGCATTAAAATGTTTGAAGTCTTTTTGTCTTTTTTTTTTTTCTTCAGAACAAAAATAAAAACAAAACAAATACGAAAGAAAATCGGAAACAATTCCAGAGATTTTGACTTGTAAGGAAAGAGGGCAGAATGAAAAAAACGACTAGCAGACGGTCGGGAAGTGGAGAGCAGAACTAGAAGACGAGTCGAAAGCAAAGGCTTTGAGTGAGGACCAGAGTGGTGAAGATTAGTGCAGCAGCAGAGGAGATGGCTGACAGCATCCTTCATCACTGAAGAGGCGGTTGCAGTGCGATGGATTCGTTCCCACTCAGGTCCTGACCCGTGTTATTGCAGAGCAGTTCTCAGCAGATCGCTGAAGTAAATGAAGCCATTGTACTGGATGGTGCAGAACCTGATGTTGTTCTAATGAAGACAAAGCCCTGTGTCAGATGCCATCTTGCAACTGTTGCATGATTGTAACCACACACACTCAAGATCGGACAAGGTCACTGTTTTCTCTGTGTTTTCTAGGCAAATGTAAGATATAACCAGGCAAAAATTCATACATTCATCCTTTTATTTTGACACATTATCTGTAGCTGCAAGCTGTGAAGGTTATGAAGCAAAGACTTGCTTGCATCATTTTAATAATAAAATCTAAAATTTGGAAATTCATTTTATTTCATGATTTTTTTTTTACATTTTATTTTAATATTCACTAGCAAGCTGTTACTTCACTGCGATTTGCGATTATCCAGGAAAACGAGATGGTGTCTGGTGGTGGGAGTTTGTCCTGTAATTGGTGGGTTGCCAGTTTGAGCCCCTTTTGTCCCGGTTGTGTCGTTGGGCAAGACACTTCACCCGCCTCGCCAGCTGGTGGTGCAAGGCAGACGGGCCGGACGGCCGCAGGGCAGCCGTGGCTACACAATGTAGGCACTTACCACCATGCGAGTGTGAATGCGTGAATGACTCATTCATGCACACAAACTTCAAAGCGCTTTGAAGTTTCCTGGACTAGATGAAGCAGGGCACAACTGCAGGCCATTTACGATTCACAATGAAGAGTCTTGTGTAAAGCTTTTGCGTATCAAGTGGACCAGTAATGGGACTGCTCACATCTAAGAACCACTTTTGGTTCCCTTTTTTGACTTTTTTTTTATGTAATGTGATGCTTTTTGTATCTAAGAGAAAAAGAAGAACACTGACTGGCAACAGTCAATTGCTCTTTGTTTTCGTTGAGCACAGGAATCCAGCTTGGAAGAGAATATAATGACAGTTTAAAACATTGCATCCAAGTCATCATCCTAATATTAAACTGTGCAATATTACATCCACAAAGGATTGTTTGAATGCAATATTTTTGTAGGATCCTGCATTTCAAAAGCCAAAAGTTCAAATTTTGAATGGTTTTAACATTATTGCCCTTGTTGGACATCTCTTGACATCCACACCTGGATGTGTATTTTCAGTGACAGAGATGCTAAAGCTAACAAAGCTAATAAGGAGGGTTTGAGACATGTGGCGTTGACGAAAGCAAGGGGTCAGAAAATAGTATTTGCAATAATCATGCCACCCATAAAGGTTATGCCATAAACCTAAAAAGCAGAGAATAATGGGATTCATGAAAAAAGAAACAATGACACAGTCCTTTGGAAAAGAGACATTAAAGGAATATGTGTGTAATAATGTCATGTCACAAAAAAGTTATTTCTGAGCCAACAGACATTTTCTTCTTTTTTAAAATTGCGCCATATTTTCCAGCTCACTTAAAAACTGAATTACCTGCTAATGTTAAACCTATCCTAAAAGGAATTTATAAATACTAGAATTATTCTCGCCGAGGTCGCTCTCTACGCCCTTTTTCTGTTTCGCGTTGCCTACATTTTCAAGTTCAGTGGGTTAGATTTACTGACACCTAGTGGCCACGCTTCATACTGCAATAAACTCAAACAACGCTTTGTCTGGACGCCTGATGGCAGCCGCCTCGTACTACATTCTCCACAACTCTGAGCAGAGTCAAACAGATGAAGCAAATTGACGGGCGGATCTGTGTAAACGGCTTCGGTCGGTTAACATTTACAAATTTGCTTAAGTCGCAAAATTACACTATAACCACCCAAATCACGTCCCAGTCCCAACGCGTGACCTCAAACTCCACGAAAACCCTCGACAAGATAAACACTTACACTCACAGATAAATGTTTGAGCAAAGTCTACGGGGTCCTTCTGGTGGCGTTGACTCACCCTTGTGTGCGGTGCAGAAACAACATTTGCTCTGTGCGGCGTTGGCGCCACAAAACACCTGCAGCCCTGGATCCCCACAGCCATTAGAACTGCAATAACTGATTCATTCATTAGATTCCTGCTCGCTGTGGAGAGCATCTGGGCCGAGCCGCATAGGTGCAAAATGGGCTGGCAAGTAGCAGCACAACAGGGCTTGGAAGGATTACAGAATTGGTAATGGTCCAGATTTTTGGTGATAATATTCTCTGTTATGTATTCAGCTGTGCAAAAGACAATTCTTTATCCATAAAACATTAAAAATCCATAACGTGGTTGGTTGTGAAATTCTCTTTGTGGGTTCGCTTTGGGGTTGAGCAAGAAATATTTAGGCAGCTCAAGTTAGAAGAGAGCAGCAAGAAGTTCTCGAAAAATTCTGAGTGGTGGCACGTGGCAAGCATTAAAGTTTTACTTGAAAACATGAACACTAAATGTTAACAGATCATTTTAAAGAATGGAATATCTTCCTGGCAAAAATATTTAAATTGATTTCAGCAAGACTTTTACTTCTGAGATCGTGGTTCTCCTTGGGAATTGCCTGCTTGACATCGCCATGAGAAGTGTTTTATTTTCAGAATACCACGGTAAAACAAAGGCATGAATAAACCCACTGTCGAGATGTGATGTTTCACACACCGTTTTTATTCCACCAATGCTTAAGTCAAACTGAGGGCATCTCTGCCTGTCACTTTTCAAGTGAGCCAGAGCAACAAACCTTAAAGAAATGGTATCACGCTGTAGTATTTCCTTTTCAGAAAAATAAACTCAAAGCCGGAGTTGAGACAGATGCAGTCAGGAGAGGTGACCTCAGCTGGGTTCTGTACTGACAAACTAGACTTGTCTTCTGGGAAATAAAATGACATAAAGGCCCAACATTCTCGAATCGTGGTTTTCATACGACTATGCATTTTGCTTGTTGTTTGTGGATTTTTTTTTTTCTTCAGTCAGTCCATAAACTGAATTACACAAACTAACATTAATTTCTAGAAGTCATTCTAGATGAGGTCAGATGAATGTTGGATGGATATATTTAGGTAGATTTTAGCAAGAGCATATTTAGCCATAAACTGTGACTTTACAAAGATGACAGAGACCATAAAAATAAGTTCTTTTGCTGACGTGTTTCCAAATTGCCTAGCTTTCTGAGCCTGTTTGGTTTCAACCAGTTCTACATTCTACAGTTAATGTTTTTTTGCTGTTTGTATTTATTTATTTTTTTAACCAAAAAAATCAATTGTTAATTCCCTACTTAGAGTAATGATGCCACAACACCTATGAGACCAGAAAAGAGTTCATAAAAATCAGGAGTTTTTGACCATCATTTGAGGCCACGGTCACAAAGATCCAGATCTCGCTACAATTTGCACCTCAAAGACACGTTGCCATGCAGCAGAGTAATAACACTGTCTTTTCAGTGGTAAATCTCTATGCCAGAACTCCAAGCATGTGTAATTTTATGGGATTTATCTTGCCTTTCTTATGACAAGTCTGGGCAGACACAGGCTAAAGTTCCTCCGACTTGCTCTTTGACTCTTGTCCTACATCCATCACACTTCCTGCATAAATTATTTATTTGATCTCCATCATATATTATATGGGCTTTGACAAGATTTGCAACCAACTGTGTTAAATTTTCTCCCAGTATATTCATCCATAAATCTTGAAAGTCTTTCAAAATCTGTGGTTTATGTAAAAAGGTTTGCCATCTTAATGATATATTTATGTATGATGCAGATTTATTTCTTTTTTTTTCTACTCCAAAAACGAAAACAGAGCACTCATAGTGGCACTGTATAAACTGATTTATGTCTTAGTATCACAATTTGCTGATGCCCACACACACACACACACACACACACACGCATACACACACACACACACGCATACACACGCTCCTGACAACCGAAACAACATTTTGTGATGGTTTCTCTTTCTCTGCTCCATCTCTGCTGAGTTGGATTCATGAATCCCAGGACTTAATGGATGATAACTGTGGCCATGCAGCTTCTCACAGATAATATAGAAATACTGTCAGGAGCTTGCAGATTCTCATCAAGCCGCCTGAGCTGAGACGACACATTCATCATTAAGTCAATGTTCTCGGACGAGCTGAAATTTCACACCACCCTTACTTTAATGGATTTGCGTATTAAGGCCTGAGACGAAGGAAAAAAAAAAACAACAAAAAAAAACTGTATCTTATGTTCCGATATTGACAGCATCGGATTATTATTATTTTTTTTTAATACGCATGTAAACAACTCGTGCCGTTTCTTTATTCTTTCCATTCAAAGCGATGCTGGCGTTTCTGTGTCTCGGCATCAATCTTGGAAATATTTTCTTTGCAGGATCTATATTTCTCTATTCCCTTAGAGACATTGCACTCCATGTTTTTTTATTGTTTTTTTAGCATTTGGGGGTTCGATCCTCCTGCTGACGCACATTTATTTTCTGCTGATCCAGTCAACCCTGTTCCCCCTGATTTGGCATTAATGGAAAAGCTAATGCAAATTTTGGAGCTGCCGAGTTTGGGGTAGGTAGAGTCTGTGCCCTATTTGCACTTGCAAACTGTTTCTCAACATTAGTGTATTTTTGACATGTTCCTTTGTGTATTCAGACTCTCTTCTGGATGGAAGAGGCACTCTGGTTCTGCCACAAAACCTTTTGTTTGGTTACAGTAAATAGTTAAAGAATTTGGTTAGTGGCCTTCGTAACTTTCTGGAATCCGATTTGCTCCTAAGAGCCAGACTTTTTCGCAAACCAGAACCTCCGTGAGAGATGGATGACTGAATGGACGGACCACTGATGGGATGATAGGAGAACTTCATGGAAGAAGGATTAGGCAGCTTGGCTGCGACAGATGTTGGAGCAGCAGGTGTCTGGGTGGGTAGCGACCAAGGTTGCCATCGTCAGCTTTCCACAATGATGCTTCTTGACAGCACGGGGAATGGATTTGTGGGAGATTCCATTCTCTTTCAATTAGCACTTTTTCTACACAAAGTCACCCACAATACAAGATTTACAGCAAAAACAAACACTGGAACATTTGTTCTCTCTTGGAACTGTGCTTAGAGGATGACAAAAGGCACTGTGTCAACTGAGCAAACTGGATTGTATGAAAAAATATGAAAAAAATTGAATTCAGTTTTGTGCACTTCAAAATTTTTAGCTTTCTAAAGATTTATTTTAACCTTGAAATTGGTCACCTAGATGAAATCTGAACCAAAAAAGTGCACCGAAGCAAATAATTAACTAATGTAGAGAAGAGGTAGAAAAGTGGTCAAATAAAATAAGTACCAAGGTTCAATAAAATACTGGAATAAGGACGATCAGATATCCTGACAGGAGTCTCCAACCCTAGTTCTGGAGATCTACAGCCCATTTACCAAGCATTTTCAAAAAGATTGTAGCACAGTAGATCTCAAGGATTACTGCCCTAAGGGTTTATATGAATAGTAAGGTTGTCATTACCCACTAGTGGATCTGTGTTCAGCAAAGTACCTAATATATAAGTAAGGTTCAGGAAATCAGTGATTGTGATGAAACCAGCACCGAAACATTTCTTCAAACTAGTAACCTTAGCCCTCTGGGGTCCAACGAAAACCAAATATTTTGTTGTGGTTCTGCTTATAAGAGCAGGTTGCTCAATAACTGCAAGACTAGCAGTTGGGCACCCGGCTACCTTGTGCATTAAAGTGTCCTTGTGAATTACACTGAACCCCAAACTGCTCCCAGTGGTAGCCAAATATGTTGCCTGTACCCAGCCTGCGCTGCGTCTAAGTGGGCAAATGGAAGAATAGCTGTAAAGCACTTTGTCGAACCTCGTTGCTGCAGACCATTTACCAAGAAGCTAATTTATCCAGTTCTTGTGCAGGACACATGGAGTAAATAAAAACATCAGTGAATGCCCAAGTTTGGTTGCTGCTGACAAGAAAGCCACACAGTGAGGCACATTATGGGAAGAAAACA
Organism: Poecilia formosa; assembly: GCF_000485575.1. NCBI lineage: Eukaryota > Metazoa > Chordata > Actinopteri > Cyprinodontiformes > Poeciliidae > Poecilia > Poecilia formosa. Next base: position 37,481 of record NW_006800092.1, on the reverse strand, counting down.
ACCAGCATGTGCTGCTGCTGCTGCTGATGAACATTTCTCAGAGTGCAGTGAATCTGTTTCATTTCTGCTATTCATTAATCCCAAACTCTTTCAGTTTTCTATTAAAAGTCAAGTTTGATGCTGCCTCCTTTATGCTCATATGTTCTCAGAAGATATTGGAAGGTGTGCTTTTAAATAGTGAAGAAACAACTGCGTTCATAGTTAAAGGTATTGATCAAGAAACTTTTTAAACTACATCACAAACCTATCCACCTTCCCCTGACCTCAGTCCACCCTTTTAGGGCTTTTCCACCAAAGTCGGTCCAGCAGTGATTAACCAGGCCTGGTGCTAGGACTTCTTCGTAGCTACTTTATAGACATAGGACTGAGACCAGGATGAGGATCAGGCAAAGGCCATCTGTAAAAGACAAACAGGTCAGATAAATGATCAGGCAGATAGAAAAGAAAAAGCTTGAAAGTTGTGATGGGAATTGATGACAGGCGATCTTGCACCCATAGGGTGGAAGACGCGGGCATAACCAGCCAAGAACACAGGTGAAAACAATTAAGTCTTCAGGCGGATAATGGGGTGTAGAAGGGCAAAAAACAGTGAGCTGACATGAGATGTGGCAGAAACAGAATAGATTGTGACAGGATGTCTAGATTCCCTCTTGGACCTGTTATCTCTTAGAAAGGCAGAAGAGAAAAAGGGTGGATAAATATATTTATCCAAGTGGTTTTATGCAGAATACATAAAACCACATTTTTTAAATTGATGGTTAAATTATAGTCAAAGAAGCTCTCTTCCTAACTCTCTGCATAATGTTTCCAACTTCTAGTTCTCTTTCTTACAATTGCCGTTCACTTTTGCATATATACATTTTAGTGTTTGTATTCAAATCTCGTTCTACATTCATTAGATATTGCTGAACCGAAACATGAGATCCAAATGAAAGGGCAATTTATTCCAAATTTACTGATACCAAGCATCATTAATGGAAATTACTATTCTAATTGACAAATGACGATCTGCCTGTAATGAAATTATAGGGTGAAAAGCTAAAGAGTTACTTTAGGAGAGAAGAATAAGGTGGTGTTTCTGGTAATACCCGTTTTTATCATGAGAGATAATAGGCGAACTCTAATTGGAGTGTTGATGAGGACACTACAATAGGGCCTCCCTCGAGAAGGGATTTCTAGGGTCTATCGTTTAAAGATAGGCCCGCCATTTCACACAGATTTTAATTGAAATCCTGTGGAGAAAAAAACGAAAGGGAGAAAACTTAATAGCTTTTGCCCGAGCACTCAACCAATCACAGAGATAGAGGCACCCATTGACTTGGGTAATTATTTCAGACTTTAATTCTTGCGCCCAGAGAGCGATTGTGTTTGTTCTTGACTGAGAAGCCATTGTCAAAGACGTCATGTTTAGGAGGATTTTGAGGCAGGGGGCCGCGCCTGGTGGAATCATTTTCAACGAAAGTTAATTTTTTGTTTTTATTTGAGTTGGTTTGAGTGAAGGACGTCCACCAAGCTGGGAACAGGGAATATTCAAGGATCTGCTCACCGAGGCTGTGGCTTTTCACTGACAAAGGCTAGATGGGAGATAGATGACAGTGATTTATGCCTGGATATGTAATTTAATCACATTTCCTCTCCAGCAGGGGAAGTACAATGTAACCATGATGGGGATATTAATATATGAAGATTATTTGCTGAGTTTTACCTTGACAGAAAAAAATAAAAAATAAAACCACTTCTTTGCGGTCAACTGTATAGTTCATTGTGATATAATATTGTTTGCTGCAGTCCTTATACCAACAGGTATAAATATAACTTTACATGGTTCCAGCTCCCTTTGACCGAAGAACTTTTGATTAAGGTTTAATCGTGATTTTGACACTCTGGCCTCATAGGCATCTTGTAAATACAGCAGGAGAGCCACGAAGGAAAATAAGGACAAATTGTTTGATTACAAACATGTATTCATTTATTTTGTGCAGATTTTTCCGACATTAGTTTGTGTCCGTGTCTGTTTTGAGTTTAGGATTACCGTAGGCACCACAGTTCTGGCTGGGTGATAGGTGAACAAATTGCTAATCTGTAAACACAGACAGGAAACGTATGCAGTCCTCCAAGTTACATTCATAATCACAAACTAAACAAACGACTTTTGGGACCATTGAAGGAAACCAGAGCATCTGCAGAAAACCCAAACTTTATTTGGGGAACACACAAGTATCGCACAAAAAAAAAACATTTGGAGTGCAGAGGACTTTATATAAACCTTAACTAACGTTGATTGGCTGATTACATCATGGCAGCATTATCTACTTAAAAGTCAAATGTTCAAAATATTGAAAATAATGTGCTTTATGTTAATATGATTTTAGTTCTTCATTTTTGTTTCTTACGAATGTCCACCAGTCCACAACCTTCTCCTTGCTGGTCTTCATGCAGCTTTACTTAACAGGTTAGTAAAAATACAGAGTAAGCCTCCAGCTGAATTTTTAGAAATCTTAAAAACACCTTAGGAGCTCTAAGGTGATCATTTCTAACTTAACTAGGTCTTCATAGTCTTCAAAGTCTAAGAGACAGAACATCTTATAACTGAACAGAAAGAGCCTCATAAAATCCAACTACGTTTAAAATCCATCCATCTGGCATAGACACATCATCTGAAAAATCCAAAGAGAAATCTGCAAAGTTCCCACCACCATTAAGTACAATGGAAACTTCTGACAAAGTGATGAAATCAGCTTCTTCTAGAATCCTCAATCTGTTTATAGTTGCTCCAAATACAAGATATTGATCTTAAAATAAATTACAATTCCTTTAAATCAGGTAGGTTTTTTTTCTCTTCTTTATTTGCTTTAACAAGCTCATGCACATTTTGCAAAATTTGTTCTGTTTTGGTGCATTTACCAATTTCACTTGGAACAACATACCAAGTTATGCATTTGAAATGCCTTCGTTGAGGTTTTCCGCCATGAGCGCATTCACACATCTGAGTCAGTGTGCCTACTGAACACTCACAATGTGTTACTCCATCTCTGAAGGGGCCAATTAAGCCTTCATGTGTCTCTGCATGTCTGTCTTTTGCTTCTCTCTGTGGTGTTTGAGTTCGGTAGTTATTGTTCTTTTGTTTTCCGCTCTCTTCGGTCCCATTCGCATGGAGTTTCGGAAAATAGAAAGTGTCCAGTTGCTTATCTGTTTCTGACTGAAGGTGGGAATTTGTCTTTCTCTGCCACATCCAGCCTGTCAGGAGGTTGTTGTCTAAACCGGGCACCTTGCCCAAGACAGACACAACACAATAACTCTCTCAGAGGAAGAACCCTTCTCTGCCAGAGGCACTGGGACAGTCAGCTTGTCCTAAAAAAAAAAAAAAAAAGACACTGAAGAAAAGTCTGGTAGTGACATTTTACGGAACATTGTTGCGTACAGTATTTTACAGAAGATGGCATTTTTAATTGACATTTTCTGCGACGCGTTTGTGTGGCAGCAGAATTACGGCACCGTTGACCTTTAGAGAACTACGACTCTATTGCTGACCGCTACGTATGTATATGTATTCCCTGACTACGCCTACACACTAAGACTACACACTGTGAGTCAGTCCAATGTCGAAAGCCATTATGTGACTATATTGATCATGCTAATGACGCAAAAAAAAGCTACCTATGTATGCAGACGGGAAGGTCAAGCAGTGACACAATTGACAAGTAAGTGTCAAGGACGGGACGGATGGAGATTGATCGAGTGTGTCTGTGTTTTCGTGTGTTTTTGTGTGTTGAAAACCAAAGACTCATATAGAACATATGTTTTAGATGAGGTTCTTGGTCTCGTTTGCAAAAAATAAGGCTACTATTGATAACTATACGCAAGCACTGTTTTAATTAACTGCGACTTTTTGCTGTGAAGGAAAAGTCAGTGGATTAACTATGTTGCTTGACGTGTGATGAATGCTGTCACCTTGTGGCGTCCCTGCTGAGATGGGGCACGTGCAAGAATTTATCTCCACACAGACAAAAATGTAAAGCAGCAGCCAGAAAATGTCAGAACTGGGAATAGTGAACAGACGGCAGAGTGCTGCCGTGGCGGCCGGGCGTCTTTTGTACATGCGTATCGGGAGTGAATGTCAGAGGGAAGACGTGTTCTTCCCCCTTGCCACAGATAAATCACATTGATCAGGCGCACTATAGGATGAGCCATGAGGTACGATGGAGGAGTGCCATACATCTGCTGTTGCTTTCCTTCGCAGGGGGACATTATCCTCCTGGAGCTGCAGGTCTGTAATTAGGAGTGTAGAAACTCACTCTAAGTTTGTTAGTAAGAACACCTGAAAGATATTCCAGAAAAGTGTTTATAGACATGCAGATTTTAAGTGCATCTATTTTTTTTTCTTGACTGTTGTTTGTTCTTTTAATTACTCTTACAAATATCGAGCACAAGATGCTTAAAACAGTGAATAATTTCCACTCTATTCATTTGGCTTCACAGGAGCTTAGAACATCCTTTATGTCTTTTAAAATTAAACATGGCTTCACAAGAACAATTGAGTACGAACTACTGATGTGCCAGGCCTGGATCTTGTTTTCTTTCTAATTTTTTTTTATGTGATGCCACTGCGTGAGTAAAAGGGGAAAAACGCTGAGTGGAAGAGGAGGGAGCGGTGGGGTTGGTAGATTCCTGCTGACTTGCAACATGAACAATGGAAGGCTCGGCGCTGAGAACAACTCATCACTTTACAAAACACACACTGGGCTGTGTTCACACCTGCAGCTTGGCTTCACTGGGTCAGACCAAAGTGTGGGGAGAGACGGCTCATTGTTGATGCTCACTTTTAGTTTACTTGGTGTTCGCACTAACTTATGACAAATGGGTTTCTGCAAACAGCAGATGGACAGAGAAGCAACACATTGGACACTAATGTGTGGTGTAGTACGTAAAGCCAAACAAAACAGACACAATTAAATTTGCCAGTTAAAAAAAAAATTCCCAAAATGCATTACTGTGAAGACAGTTTTCTCATACATTTATACGTCCCAGTCTGTTTCACTGCCTGATGGTGGAGCCTTCGAGATTTTATATGAGAAATTCTGTCATCTGCATCTTCCCTGTCTGCAAAGATCCTGCATTTACAGAACTGATTTCTGTGACTTCAGACTAGAAAGCAGCAAAAAACAAAAAAAAACTTAAATTCAAAGGATAAAGAAGTTGGCAGATAAATAAAACAAAGTCAGAAAACAAAGACACAATAAATGACATTTATTTTCTAGTGAAAAATTAGTCCAGGAATTAGTACGGGACAACTCTAAATTTGTCCCCTTGTTCACAAGACAAGTGGTTGTAACTGGGACACCAGAAAAGTGCCATCTTCTTAAAGTAGTGGTAATACTGTTTTATATCTTGTCATATATGCGGAATAAAGTGTATTTAGTGAAACATCATGTCATTTCATGTTGTTTGATACACTCCCAGTCTAAATAGTGCTGGTATACTGGGATCAGTGGAGTGTGTCTGCTTATCATTTTTTTTCCCAATATTAAGGGACTAACTAACAATGTGAGATTTAAATTTCCATAATGTGTGAGTGCCGCCAAATGGTTAAATTGACGTCAGACGAAATAATCAAAGTAGGTCAAGTGCAATAATTTTGCATATCCAGGTGAGTAAAGCATCTCCATACCTGCATATCTGCATGAAATTATGTTACATTATTTGGGGCACCGCTGCGATGCTGAGTTGGAGTTGCATTAATGCTGTTGCAGTGGGGCAAAAGTAAAAACTGCAGCGCCATGCTGCAGGATTTTTAGACATGTCCAATAAAAATCTGTGGCAGGCTGGCTTACAGGCGATCAAAAGGCGTCTTAAGTGAGTCGGAAAGGTGAGGTGGGAGTTTTAATTTCCAGAGAGATACCCAAGGCCATTAAAACAATAATCAGATACCCAATAGTGTAACAGCCCATCCACTTGACCAAATAGTAAATTATTAGGATGTAGACGATGATGGATGCTAGGGGAAATGTAATAGCCTATCATAGATTATATCCAAGCAGTCCTTTGTGATTGCAATTTTTACACACTCTAAAGTTCCGGTGATTATTGTGTCTCGGTATATTTGTGCAGAACTACATTTGTGTATTTTCAGTCTTAATTGCTACTGAAAAACCTGCTTCTTTCTCAAGGCAGGAGGGCATGACCTGCCCAAGGTCCAAATAGAGCTAATAAATATCAAATGACACAGCTCACAGTATTCTCAGAGCGTCCCCCGCCCCCGACTCCACTCCCCAGTTAGACCCTCTGTCATCACCACACTACATCTATGAGCCACAGCATTTTTTAATCTTTCCCTGAGTTAATTGTTACAGGCCTGTCATTACCGCATTTGGTACAATCTTCAGCTTTCTTTTAACACTAACGATTAATTCCTGGCCACGATCTATAGTTTACACGTCTAGCGAGAACGTCAGACTCTGTTGTGATGTTTAGCTTCACGTAATGAACAGCAGATGGGATTTTGCTAAAATCTGACGGAGCCGATTGTCGTGGAATCAGGTCTGTCAGTTTCTGCTTCTCTTAAATCTAATACATAATTGAAAGGCCTCTTGTGCCGGTTATGTATCGCCAACAGAAACACTGCCATAAGTTTCTGCTAAGTTAAACATGCTTAGTTTGTCTTGCCAATAACTATTCTGTGCACTCAAAGCTGAATTTGAATGGAGGAGATGTAGAAAGAGGAGCCGATGGGATGTGGGGAATCTGAGGGAAAGCCTGACAGTGTGTGGTACCCTGAGGGACTCCCAGCTATCTTTTATTCACACTAATTAGCTTTCTAACTAAATTAACTTCCTACCCCATAATTTGCAGAGAAAGACATTTCTAATGCGCACACACCCTGACTATAAATTCATGCATACACAACCAAAAGAATCTTAATTTATGCATATACATGTGTGAAAATGGGCCAGTACTCTAATTATGTATAACAGCAGCCCATTATTGTTTTTCCACTCCCAGTTTGCCTTGATTTACAAATACAATTATGAGCGTATATGAAGTTTTTCTTTTATGTACATTAATGTACTACATGACCACTTAATTACCCTTTCTGTTCATATGTGAAATACTTTCTACATAAGATGAAAGGTCATAAGGTGTAGCAAGAACAGTTCGTTTGTTCAATTCCAATTTATTATCTAGACACTCTAAAAAATGTCACTACATAAAAATAAAGAAACTTTCTCCCATTTACTTGGATTCCTCTCATAATTTCTACTGGCCCAATCAGTGAACAGAAGGAGACGTTGTGAACGCCAATTTTCTGCGCTGTTGTAGAGTTGCCTCTAGTTTTAGCAATGGCAGCAGAGGAAGCTTGGCACTTTTCTGGTTGTTTACATCTCATGCCATTTTCGGTAAGCTTTGTATTATCGAACTGGTGCATTACATTGGTGTAGGACAGAGGCCAGGTTCTTACCAGGCTACCTCTATCCAGACACAAAGCCTTACTTTAGTTCATCTTAAGGAAAAACGAAGGTTCTTCAATGAAGCTGGGATAAACTGATCCGAGGGAGACCTTTGCAGTGAGAAACAAGGGAAAGGTCATTGCGGTGGATGGAAGAAGGGCAGTTTCTGCAGTTTTGCCAGTTGAATAAATAAAAAGGAGAACGGCGGCATTGGCTGCTCGGCCAGCGGTGGGCAGTGTGTGTGGGCCTGTTCTTCATCGCTCTCTCTCATAGGACAGTGCTGCAGCATCAGTTCAGTGACGGGATCAGAGACTTCTTCAGAGGAATCAGTCTTTCTGCAGAAAAATAATTAACCACAGTCACTGATGACACAGACGGTAGGCTGAAAATTTACTTTGGATCCAGGGTTAATTTGAAGATGCACTACCTAACTTTTCCACCACCAAAGAAGAGGAAACTGGACAATCAGTCCAAGTTAACCATGTCATGTGATCACTTTGTAAAAGCCGATTAATGCAGTGCATTCTGGGATTGATAGTTGTCATACCAATCTCTTTCTTTGTATGTACCACAGTCCTTCTTTACTTGGGTCCAACACATGAAGCCACTCAGACTAAATATGTTGAATTACTCACCGATTTATGATGTAAAAAAAATAGCATTGAATAAAGATAAACCTTTGAAGTTTGTATCCACATTTTCCCTGTTCTACGTTGTAGCAACTAAGTCAGATGTACCACAGGATAGCAGGTTTGCACTCCAGCCACAACGCAATCTCAGAATTATGCTTTGCAGTCCTTGTGCTGCCACCAGATGTATTAAATGTGTTAAATGCAGGTTAAATAAAATGTTATCACTACTTTCTGTGCACGACAGCCGTGCTGAATTTTGAAAAACGAGAGAGAAACCCAGTTTTTGAGTCAGAAATCTGACTTCAGAAGACGTTCTAGTTGATTTATTTTAATTGCATAAGCATTAGGCTAACTTTCTATATGGTCTATTCTATAAATATGGGCACAATGTGTTTGGTTTTGATATGTTACTTTTGATTAATGTGGAATTAAGTGAATAGCAGCAACTCAGTAAAACTACTAACATCTGTTCTTTTCAAGCATATTTGTTAAGCCCTGTTTTCCTAATTTGCTCCATTTTAAGCTAAATAAAGATGTTTTAATGGTCCTCATTTTCACTTGGGTGTTCATTAAGCAAACCCTGCCATAAATTAAAATGTTGGCATGTTGTTTTCCTATACAGGTGGCAAATATGATGATTTATTCCAAACCCTATTTTTTTTTACAGGCACCTTTTTTGGAAACACACCATTTGGTGAATGTGTGGACGGCTTTTGTAGGCATGTGTTTGCCTGTGCACTCCATACAGGTGAATAATTCACAGCTTTGCTGACTCTATAGAAATTTAATGTGGCTCTGTCAGAGTGAGGAGTAGCGGAAAGTTTCAGTGGGATCAATAAAACAGATTTCATTCTCAATCTGCTTTATTGATGACTTCTGCTGACCAGGAAAAAGATGTCTCAGACCCGTACTCCAAACCTCTTTCTTTCTTTTTTTTAAGTGTCAGCCAGTTTTCAGATTTTAGATTCGTTCTTTTTCCAAGTGAAAACTGTCAAAAAAAATGTAATGGAAAAATGAAGCTTGAAAAGTGCAAGCTTTATGTAGACATCTTGGGAGAACTTTTTTTACTTTATCACGATGCTGCTTTATTTCTGAGCTGTATAAACTGGTGACACCCCTTTATAGATTTAATGAGCAACAAGGGCAAACTTAGAGTTCAGCGCCTTGACCAACGCAGGCCACGCAGTGAACATGTTCACCAAGCACTAACAGCACAAAACCATTAGAAACTCCTCGACTTCTGTAGTGAATTTACAGAAGTCAATTTCACACAACTTTTCGGTGCCATTCACAAGACTTCAGAGTAATTCAGACTTCTTTCACCCAAAGTTGTGCATCAGATATACTTTTATATTTTGACAATACTTTTGAAAATCTAAAGCTAAAATAATTAGAGAAATACTGCAAACTAAAGATGTTTGACTTGGTTATGCAACACAAGGTTTCCTGTTTCTGGTGCTGTTTTCGTGTGGAAATCCTCCGGGTTCGAACCAGCCTTTTTCACTCCCTTTGGACTGCAATTAAGCTGGTTAGAGTGATGTGATGCCAGAGGCCTTAGTACGAGCTACTTCACACAGGTCCACAGAGAAATAACAGAACTTACCTCTCTTCTCTCAAACTCTGTCTTACTCAACCTGCCATCAGACCCTCTGTTTGATTTCTTCTTTTCTTTCCGTCTCATACTTTCCTCACTTTCCGTCGCTGGGCTTTCACTTTGCTTTCAGTTGTTTTTCCTTCGTCCCTGTCTCACTCTCGCTGCTTCTTCTATTTTGTTGACGTTGTTTTCCTAGCTGACTAATTTAAATAAACTGCCAGGGTTTAAATGAATTATTGATCATGGTGCAGGCTTTTAGAGGAAGACTAAGGTCCTATTAATCGTGTTGTGCATTGGATTACAGTTATCTTTTAATTAGTCAACGAAAAGGCTGGACTGAATCCTTACTGCACAGCATCCTGCCATAGCTAATTTAGTGAAATGCAAAGTAAACTGAAAATTAAATGAATGTGTTCTTGAACGGGTTTGTACGTTTGCAAGACACAGTGTGTCAAAAATAAATAAGCCAAGCTTTTCTTTGGGCTACTATTTAATAGTGTTTTTCACATGGTAACAATGAACTCACACCTTCGTCTGAATAAGACCTCGGATGGACATGTTTATTTTACAGTCTGAACTATAAGAAGAAAAATAATTATGGAAAAAAAAGACAATTACAACATTATGCTCTTTCATATTCTCCCTGCGTAAATTCCTGGCGTACAAAATGCTTCCGTTGTCAAATACGGCATCGTGTTCATGCGTTTGATTTTCCTCTTACTGGATGTCCTGGTTTGTTTCAGGACATGATGAATATGGCAGCCTTAGCGTCTTCGCTACAGATAGCACACAGAGCGTTTTAGGCTTCAGAGGATTTCAGGATCACTGCCTAATAAAGATCTTTTACATTTTAATCTACACAGGTTTTCCAATTTTCCAAAAGGATGTTCAGTCACACAGTTCAGTTTCCTTAATTTATTCAATGACAACAGATTAATTTCCTTTTGCCATTGATTTTTAGCTCTTGCAGTATATGGACTCTATTGATCCACACCTCTATGTCCTTTCTTCATCTTCCTCCTTATCTGATGCAAACCTCCTCATGATGGCAGAAGTGGTCATATAAACGAGGACAGACCAAGAACAGGAAGAGGTATGCATGGCAGAACAAGAACAAGGATGTGCAAAGAAAAACAAAAAATCCAAGACTACTATGTCATTTTGTTTCTACAGCTAAAGAAATGCTAAATAAAGTCATTTTTATTTAACCCTCTGGCGGTCGTAGCACGACGGTCAGAAGGAGCGTCAGAATGTCATGATGGGACAGCGGGGAAGCTGCAGGGTTGTCCCGTTAGACCGTCAGTTTCTGAAACCAAAAAAAAAACAAAAACGCACACAGAAAAATTAAAAAGTCAGCAAAAAACCTGTTGGGTCTAAATCCTCGAGGGTTAAAGAAGAATTAGGTCACATTGCGAACATGTAGAAAAGTGAATAAATCCACAGAGCAGTGGCAGCTACTCACGTCAACTAGTTTAAGATAATTTTTCACAACTACACTCATATTTATTACAAAAATTAAAAACACACAGTCATCCGCAAAACTATGAGCTTCACTGTGGGTCAAAGCAAAAGCAGAAAAAACACACCTGCATATCTACCAAACACCAACATGAAAGATGTTTGGGAAATGCCACACTTATACTTAAGTGTCAGGAGTGGATGTTACACAGACATATAGATATTTTTAATGGGGTTCAAATAACAGCAGAAAATCCTGTCAGACATAAACCACTATGTTTGTGATCCACATTTTCATTTTTTTTTTCCACAACTGTTGCAGGTACTTTGATAAATTTCCATTTGGTAGTTTCCTACAGCTCCATTTTCAGACTGCATTGAAAGTGAAGTTCTAGTTTGAACTAAAATAAGACACAGATGCCTCTGTTTATTACGACAGAAGCTACAAAAGAGAAATGTATTCAACCGGGTAACATTCTCATCAAGCCAGCCATACTTTAGCTGATACTGAGATTAGTTTCTGTGCATGTAGGCGGCATGTGTGTGTGCGCGTGTGTGTGTGTGCGTGTGTGTGAGACAGACTCAGACCCCATACAGTCAAGTGGAGGCTCTCACCTAATGGGAAACTTATCTCTCTTGAACACACGCCGACTGTAACTGACCTTCACCACCTGCTAATTGGCATAGGCAGGTTTTAGCTTTTACAAGACTGCTGTCAAGTGCGTGCATGCCCAAATGCGCATGTGTGTCTTAGGTTTCAAGAGGAGAAGTTGAGGAAATGTCTGCCCTTGCCTCCTTTTCCAATTACCTCATTTAACCCTTTTGGGACCTCTTTCCCCGCCTCCTCCTCCCAGGAGCACCACTTACTGTGAAGTATCATATTCCTCTTGTTAGCCTGTCACTCCTAAAGGTTATAAAACCTCCAATTTCCTGTCTGTTTTCATTCTTTCAACTGTTTTCTTGTGCGTTTTGAGGGCACTTGTATGACAGAGTTGGGTTTAAGCTGTGAGAAGGAATCAATGTCGAAATAGAAAGTAAAAGGATCGTCACACAAGTACGGCAACATATTCCAATCAGTTGAGATCCTGTGGTTTTTTTTTTTTTTTTTTTTTGGTTTGTTTTTTTGGAAACTGTCTCCAAATCTCTAAAACTTTTTCAGGATTCCTACACATTTAGTTCAGTACAGTAGTCTACTGTGAATCTACCACAGCTTTTCCAAGAGGGATGAGGCTTTACATATGGAATGGACAGAGTAATCACCGCATAGAAAGAGTTGGGTGAATGATGGATGGACGGACGGTAGATGGATCGGCAATTAGATTAATGGTTATGTTTTTAGAAATGAGCGTGGAGAATAAATCTGTAAATTTAAACACATTTTCATACTTTTTCAAACCTGGAAAAATCCTTAATGAAATTCCAAACTTTACCGAAAAGTGTACGAATCCTTTGGAAAGTCAATATCAAAGCTCCTTTTTAAGAGCAGCAGCAAATGTTGATATCTGCTGCTGTTATAGAATAAAGGGTGAGTGAAGTAAACACCCTCTTCTTCCCTGTGGCTTGAGGAACAAGCTTTAAAAATCAGTTTTTACTCAACTTCCTTCATAAAGATTACCAAAATAAAAAATAAAAAAAAAGATCTCCCAACCTTCAGGATGTTGTCTTTGCATCGTTGCGTATTAAAGCAAGCTGTCAGTAAAATCCTTGAATAGCCTAATTTATCTCATGCCACTAATATCTGTCAAGTGCGGTTCTTTGCATTAGAATAAACCCGTCACATTTAACATTTCCAGCGGTGAGAACATTAATCATTGTGGCGGAATGGCCTCAGATCCGATTGCTTTCACTGCTTCCCCTTCAGAAAGAAAAGAAGCAACGATCAAAGTCGGCGCAACCGAGCTTGCCACATCGCGTCTCCCCGTAATAGGAGAAAGACAACATTACACATCGCTCCCTTCATTCTCTGAATTATTCAGTTGCACCTCAGGCTATTGTCTATCGATGCTTCTGGATTTATCCAATCTACGACTGACAATCCTGACACCGGCTGCGTCTAACACACCCGCCCATACCAGCACTCCTAATCATCACTATTTTATCGTGTGGATGTGTCGGTTTTAATATTCATAGTGAGGAAAGCGCTACAAAGTTGGCCGTGCGGTGATTTCATTTGATATTCTTCCCCAGATGTTGTAAAACACCACTGAGCGATTAGCATACTCCGGTCGGAAGTAATGCAATAATAATTTCATGAGGCCACACCCGCTAATGCAGGAGCATTTTGGGTATTATGGGGCATTAGGCGAAATACTGTGGCTACTGGCTAAATATATGTTCCATTTACATTTGGAAAACAGCAGCTGATTGAAAGTCTTAAAGCTTTAGTTATTTAAATTATCCACACAATTCTGATTAACCCCCCCACCAAAAAAAAACTCCACTTCTCCGGCTTTAGGCGCTATTTTATTTTCAGTGCAACACTTAATGGCATGAAAGTAGTTTGACTAAGTCGTTAATCGTGTTTCCAGACCACTTGGTTTCCAACCTCAAATTTGTTGCTTAATGTTCACCAAAAGCCCAATGCTTGCTATTTAGTACAAACAGAATAGTAGTTTAATTTTTGTCCTCGCCAACAGCTTACTGAACTCAGCCCCCTGAGCCGCTCGCACACTGGAAAAGGACAGTGAGACTGAACCTAAACATTTAAACGTGGGAGCTCGTCCTTCTGCCGTCATGTTTTCTACCTAGCTGGACTTTGCTTCAGCGAGTAAGAGCAGCTGTCTCTCAGCAGGTGCGAAGCCCACACACACACACACACACACACTACGGACAGGAAATAACAGCTTCACCTGGGCCAGCACTCACCTGTGCTGCATCCTGACTCTGTGTCCGCTTCCCTGTGGGAGGGAGAAAGTCGCCAAACCTCAAACCACACGACCTTTTTCTTTTTTTCCTGCCTCCTCTCCCTGATGTTTTGCTCTTTGCCTTAGTTTTTGAGTAACTAAATATTTTGATTTATTTTCTGCAGGGTCAGCAGACGGTGTGAAACGCAGCACAGTGGTTTAGGCTCACATCGATGCAGCTCTGAGTCTGTGCCTCTCTGTTTGAGCTCAAGGAAGTGCCAGCTGGATGCTGCCTGGCTTTTGAATAAACAATCGGTCGCTTGTCCTGTTGACCTCACGTTCTGAAGCACAGACAGAAAACAACGCTGGCAAGAAGAAGTATTGTATTGTTGCAGAGAAACTAAATGTAGATGCGTCTTGTTCAGAGTTTTATGAATAAGTGTTACTGAATTTGTTTCCCACATCTAGAGGTCTCGATGCATCAAGTTCCTGAGTTTCTTTCTTTTTTTTTGTGAACAAGCACATAAACAGTTGTCTCTAATAAAGTGGCCACTGAGTGTATATCTTATGCTTTCAAAACCAGGACAGAGGCTTTCAGTCTAAAAACCGATTTTAACAAATCCCCCAATGTTCCAGATGAATGTGAATGAACTAAATGTCCAGCTGACATTGTCTTAGCCAGGCTTCATTAACTATCTAATGTAATTCTGTTCTCAAATTGAATTACATACAGTTGATGGCTATTTTAAGCATGTGGGGGAAAAAAGCATGTAAAATCAAAACATACCAAAACTGTAATGATTCCAAAGCTTGTCTAGTTCATGTCACTCACTTGCTGTCGTTGAATATTTTGGTGCACAATTCTGATGCACCTACATCTCTACAACTGCAAAAGGTTTATTTGCATACTCGCCGAGGAATTGGAAAGCTGTCACGTCTATTTGTGCTGGTAATTAGTGGCACCTAAAGCAACAATGGCCTAGGTCTGCAGGATGTCGACAAAGAGGAGAGAAAACATTAAAAACAGACATTTGTCTTCCTTAAATGATAAAACAAAATTGTAATTTCTTTTCTAGGTGCAACCAATAATCTTACTGTCACCTAAGGAGATACAAGATGTATATAGATTAAACTACAGTGGTGCAGCCAGTAAAAAAAATGTTTTATTTATAATGCACAATCTCCACTGTTTGTTTAACAGACTGAGCTACAGTCCGACCCTTAAGGCTGCAGAAGATGAGCTCTAACAGTCTGTCAGTGACCTTTCTTAGCTTTCTTCCTGATCAAAGTCTTCACTCAGCATCACCCGCAGGTCCCAACCCTCAGTCCTTTACACTCGATGCGCTGGAGAACAAAGGCTGGAGAAGGACGTGCAGAGGAGACGGGAGAAAGTGAGACCGAAAAAAAAAGAAGAGAACAGGGATAGATGGGCCTGGGAGGTCATGTTTGATGAGAACTCTGGATCTCCTGCAGATACACAATGAGAAAAGGTCGGCTCAGCTCATCCGATACAGAAACGTGAAGGAGGCGAGTAGAGGACAAAAGACCGGGTGGAAGCGATCTGAAGACTCGTGAAGAGAAGGAGGAGGAGGAGGAAGAAGCGGAGGAGGAGGAGGGAGGTTGAGACTGAAGGGGGAACCTCATCGGACAGGCGAAGCAGCTTCAATTAAGATTGGTCAACAGATAAAACGCCTCACGTGTTTGTGTGGGACAGTGTGACGACCTCAATCATTGTGGATGTTTGAAGTGAGCAGTGAAAGTGTCCTCTGTGTTATTGTGAGTCCATACATATGCATCCGCTTTTGTGTATCCATGCAGCTGTTTTTGTGTCTGTATTTTAGAGGCCAGAGGAATGTCAGCATGCAGTTAATGTGCATAACCTGAGAGCATCCGTACCGAAGTGCATGAAGAGTTTGAGCTTTTTAATGTGTTAGCCATTTTTTGCTTCCATTCACTGTTTAGGTGAGTTAATACCAAAGAATAAATAAATAAATAAAAGAGTGTCAATATGTTGCAGCAAAGAAATACAATTTTTTCATCCTCCTGGAAGGTTTAGATTTTTGTCATAAGAAATATCGTATCAGCCAAAATAAAAGAACATTTACAAGCAGCAGCTTATTTGAAAAACACAAATCAAATTTCCCGTGTTTGTTGATGCTTTAACACAAAATTGTTTGTTAAAATTACTTATGCCCTTCTTAAGAATAAATGGAAAAGGTTTGGAGTTACAGCAATCAAACGCTTCATACTGTGACTTGTACTCGTTCACACAATCTCCACAACTTCGGGTATAACCACAGGCTTGAAGCTCAAAACTATTCTGTACTGGCAAAGTGTCACTGGCAGAAAATGCAAGTGACTATATTAAAGAAGATGGACAGAAATTATACATTAGATTTTTTTATTTTATTATTTGAGCATACATGTGCTGCAAATGAATTTTGACTTTTACCTGCATTCAGATCAGCTTGGGCCCAAAATTATTCACATGTCCAGCAGATGTACATTTAAAGTAATATTATTTTGGTCGTTAGAAAAACCTTGAATCTTAGCCAAGGACAGGGTAGTAGAACATCATCACCCTCACTGAGGCTCGGCTTTTGTGACTCTCCGATGTCCGTCTATTGTTGTCTCTGTCCTTGTCTGTCTTTGTCTGATGTTCCTTTGTCTTGTACGGTGCTAAGTATAACCACAGTTTCAAGATCAGAAAGGTAAACAATCAGAGTCGGGTACATTATGAAAACAGCCAACACACGAAGGCGGGGCTTTGTGTGTTTCTGATATTACTGTAAAAACAATCGGGATGAAATGATTTTGCCTCTCTTATAATCCCAGTGAGAAGACTTACATGGGTAATATGTGAATGCTGATTTCCAAATGGTGATTTAGGGCTTTACCTAATCTATTTATATAAGCCTTAATAATAGTTAGCATTTTACATAATTAAAGGAGAATCTTTAAGCGGTTTGTGTCCATCTGTTGGGATGTAATTTCAAACTACACGTCCTCCGGTACCTATTGTGCCTGAAATATGCCGAGCACGACATGCCCTACAGCGAATTCTCGAGATCAGCCAGCTTGGAAAGTTGGCAGGAGTATCAGGCAATGAACAAAATCCTCCCTGTGACATCCACCTGCTAAGCTATTCTGTTCGATTTTGACCCCGCGGTTTGTGAGCTACTCTTTAATTGAAGGTACTCTGTGTTGATCTTTCTTTGTCTTGACAGTTCCAGATGTTGCTTCACCATCTAAGAAGACTCCAGGGAGCAGTTTGGAGTCCCAGACAGACAGGTATGTGATGACCTTAAGCCTCATGAAGAGGAAAGTATGTGAGAGCCAATAAAACTAAGGCTGCTGTCAAAGCATGTAGCGTAAGCATGACAGGACTGGGATTCATTTACGAGAAAGAGTGACAACTTTTCTATTTATTTTATCGGATGCATCTCTATGAAATGAAAAACACAACAAAACCAAAATAATTCACTTATTGGCCTTCAAACACATGAATTTGAGTGACATTTCATCCTTTTTTCATAGAGTCTAAAATGATGTTGGCCTATCATTTCAAGCTGCAGCACCATCTCTTTTAGGGTTTTTTCCACAAGGTTTATAAGTACGTTTATGGAAAGCACAGACAATTCTTCCAAATAAGCACTTGTGAGGTCAGACACTGATGTTGGACGAAAAACCTGCCTCCTCTTTGATTCATCTGAAAAGTGCACCATCGTTTTGAGTTTGGGTGTCTCTACAGGCCAGATAAATACTTCCACACAAAACACTCTTATACATACACATTTTACATTATGGACCTTGCTTTATGTTCTGGTTCACTGTCATTTATGGAAAGAAACGGGGATTCAGGAATCGAGGGATTTAGGAAGATAGATTTTTATACATAAAAATTAGAACAATGAATTGATCTTTGCCCTGGCAAAGCAGAATTGAATTTTAAGGTTTGTAATAATTTTTAAGACTCTATGGTGGAGTGTATTAACAGCATTTTGGCACTGGGATGGAGGTATTCATACACTGTAAATTAACTCCATAATCTAGTAATTACAAAAGTAGTTTCTCAGCTGACTTTGCATTAAATTAAAATCCTTTTTATTAAGGAGCTAAGGCACCATGCCCAACACCTGACAGCCCCACTCCATAATCCCCTCTGCACTAAACTTTAGAGCTGACATAATGCACTCAGGTAAGAACCGTTCTCCTGATACCTGCCAAACTCAGACGCCTTCATTGCACTGCTAAACAGAGTGGGACGATTTGAAACTCTAGAGAATATGTTTCCACTCTTCTAGAGTCCAGTGGTGATGTGTTTTGCACTACAACCCTTTGCATTGAGGCTTGGATGAAGCTGCTCAGCATTGGAAACCCATTTGATAAAGCTGTCTGCACTATTGACGAGCTAATCTGAATTCTTGAACACATGAATGCTTGAAGGTCTGAAATTAGACTCTCTGGAAAGTTAGTGACCTCTGTGCACCTCAGCACCCTTTGACTTCGCTAACGAGGAAATTTCCAACTGGACGCCATGCACAGGTGGCGTCCTGTCACGGTACGCGCTGGAACTGCCGAAGCCCCTGAGAGCGACCCTTTCTTCCACAACTGTTCGTGGAAGCGGTCTGCATATCGGTGCTGGATTTTGTAAACCTGTAGCCGTGAAAGTGAATTAAATGATTTGGATGGGTAAGCAAATATCTTCGGTAATACAGTGTATTATCCTTCCTTCTTTTACTGCTGTCATCTCGGAACAAGTCGTATTAAGTTAATAATTGAGTGTTGCGTCTCCCCTCTTTGCGACAGCTCTTAGATCATTTCAAGTTTCTCCCTCTATAACTTTAATTTCTCCTTTCTTCTGCTTCATTCCACACTATCCTCTGTCCTCTATGTCTCAGCAGCTCTCAGAGGTTATATTCTCCATTCTTCAAGGCTCACTGCTCACAGCGAGGGATCTGTTCTCACCGCCCACCAGTCTGGGACCTTGAAGACCTGTAACGATGGGCTGCTAGCATGGCTTTATCCTCTTAGACCGAGTGAAAGCGGATAGAATACGAGACACAAATCTGCCTTAAGAATTTCATTGGAGATTTTCTGTGTTTTTACTTGTGTGGATAAATAAAAGACATAATTCCTTTCTGACCTGTGGTGGGCCACAACTAAACAGCTTGTGTGTTTTAATCTTTCCATTAAAGCCTTTGTTGTGTGGTTTTTACTATGAAAGAATTATCAGTGTTAAATATAAATAAATTAGATTTAAAACAAGCTAAACATTCTGTGGTGGAAACAGCTTGGCAAGCAAATACAACACTTTTAGCTGCTTTAAATTCAGACGATGGGCGAAAAAGCCGCAGAGAAGGTACAGAGTCCGGGTTGACAGAATTAGCGTTGCGTCCTTAACGGAGTTGTGGTGCGCCAGCAGCCAGGCGCAACTGTTGCAGAGCAGAGCAGAGCAGCAGTAAATGTAAATGCTGTTACCCTGCAGAGTCCCAGAGCGCTGTGTTCCTAGCAGGCTTTAGGGGAGGACAGAGCTGTCTGAAACAAGGCTTAGCCGTTAGTTCTGTTGGTGTCCCATTGCTATTCTCGCTCTTTACAAGTATCTTTCTAGCAGGATCACCTTTCGGTCAGTCTTTGCATCCTTTCCCTGGGGGGGATCTCTATCTGTGAAGGCTGAGCAGCTTTTGTTAGAAAAATACTTGCAAAACGTCACGTATGTCAGTGACTCTGCGATGCTTTTTGATATTTTTTATTACTAAGTGATTAAACAAAACAGATTCCTCTGTGCGATGAGTCTTTTAGCTGTTGCGACTTTCTGTTCTGAGCCTGGTTTGGTTATGTTTCCCTGTGCTACTCAGTGTTTGCTTCTCCTCAAATGCAGGGCTCAGTGGTCTTTGATGAAACATGTTTACTGATCAACGCTATACAGTGCCACTAATTTAATCAGAAATGAACTGATTAAAGGGCCACACCGTAGTCCCCAGAAGTGTCAAGAGTTCTAGTAAATAGTTTATATGTAGCGCTTTCATTTTGTATCGAGTGTTACAATAATGTTGGATATTGAAATCAGGACTGCTCAGAGACTTTCTAGTTGAATTTCAACTTGTGGTCACATTTTTAAAATTATTTTTTTAGTTCAGACAGGAAACTCACAAGATCCTCACTAATAGAACATGGCCTAGCATGTAATGTTGTGTCACTGAAATTGCTTTATCCGGCACTTATTTATGTCCTTACGACAGACAAAATAAAACATTCCTAGTTTTTTTTTTTGTTTTTTTTTGGAAATGTTCTCCTCTCTTTGTCAGCACTCCTCAAGGTTGGAATATCACCTGTGTGATATCTGATATTGAAATACTATTTATTGTTGAGGGAAAGGGTTGTTTATCCATTGAACACAACACAACACAACACCAACATGAGCAAATCAGTAGAAACGTGTGAGTAAACCCTAAAACCACTGTTTTCTATCATTTACAGTAGCAGTCCACCTCTGCATTTCTGTCATTCTTTGTGAATTTATCCACCTTTTCAGCTTCACTGCACTTAAACTGAGATCTATGTCTTGTTCTCAAACAGAATGGCATTTGCAAGTGTGTGCACGAGGCTTTCTTAGCTGAAAAAACAAATGACACCTATTTTTATTTCAGTCCCAGATGAAATAGCTGACAAAGAAATGGACAAAGCAGTAAAAAAAATGGTAAAAGCAAAACGTTGATGGAAGATATCTAAGAACTTCCTGGAAACAATTGTGAAACCAACCACAGTATGTGATTACACAGTATTTAGCATGTACCTTACAGCGGTACTTAATAATAAGGTGACAAGATGAAAGTTAAGCCTTAAAGTCTGTCTTATAAACAGGGATTTTCTGAGATTCAGTATATGACCATGTTTGAGATTGTATAACATTTTATAAGCATAATATGAGACTGTTTTCTGACTTTCGTCCCCCATCCTGTGACCATCTTGTTGCAGATGTGCTTGAAGCCTGTGTGCAAATTCAAATTGTGTGATTGATTAGAGTTGGAAGTGATTGCGTTTCCTGACTGGTTGTGTTTCAGTTCATTGTATTTTTTTCAGAATCGTTGCTTGACCATTCGCACAGCTGTGTTACAGTTTTAAATTCACACGGAGGCATTTCCCAGTTCTCTGAAGGCCACTAGACGCAAGCTTTGAATGGATAAAGGGACCGAAATATTGTTAAGAGAAATATAAATAAATAAAACCTTTAATGGACGGGGTTTCAGTCGCAGCTCTGCTCAGCCTCAATCCCCGATCAACCTTCAATCCACAGGGCTCTTTCATCTCGCAGAGCAGCCCTGTCTCACCTCAGGGTCGGCTCTCACCTCCATCACTCAGCCTTGTTAGCCATTCACACTTGGCCTGTGAAATCACACTCTCTTCACAGGGGCTCCTCAACATGCCACACTCTTCCTCTCTCTGTCCTGGCCTCCCCCAGTCCCTCTGAGTTCTGACTGACTAAACAATGTATCCGTCTCTCCATCGCCTGTAGCAAACAGATGGGGCACTGCCACTCTCTGCCTGTCATCATTGTCGCTCTCCATCTAACCTTGTCGCTTCTTCTGTGGTATGAATCTCTCACTGTAAGCTCTCTCCCTCTATCACATCTAAATAATGTTACTGCACTGGTTCAGTCCCAGTTTTACTGTCAACAGCAGCTTCTTTGATTTGCCTATATAGCATTTTACTGCATGCCTGCAGAGATGTATACCAGAGCTAACTTTATTTTTATTTTTTTTCCAAAATATTAATATATTGCATTTTCTGTTAATTCAGCGTGTCAATGAAACTGCAAACACAAACTAACTCTTAGTTTGTTTATCTGCAAAGTTAAATGAGGCAACAGAGAAAACTGTTTATTCAAAATACATTTGCATATACTTCTGCCAAAGCATGACCAAAAAATGGCTTCACGCTTAAGTAAGGACAGAATTTACTATATGTAGCCCTGTGTAAAATATTCATTCCAGATTAAGAAGGCTAAAATTGCTGGAGTCAGTAATTGTTGTGTTAATATTAAAAACAAATAAAAATGCTGCAACTTGGATTAAAAGTACAAGGATATCTAGTACATTTTATTTCATTGGTTGATGTAAACCGATCATATGTGTGAGGGCGGGACCTAAGTGAGGCAGGTGAAAGGTCATCTTAGCCTGCCTGAGATTCTACCATGGATTCTACTGCCAAGTTGTGCTAGAAGGGGACTGAAAGAGCTAAGCTAATAACGGTCATGAAATACCTGTGGATGCAGAGTCTGTATTCTTGGACTGTTAGGATGAGTGAGTACCGGCTGTAAATTATTTCTGCGCATTAATAAAACGCTGGAAGTGCATGAATATGGTGCTAATGTCGAGTTAGCATTTTTGCTCGAGCCATTGCTAACTGTATGCACAGTAGAGTTTACCATTAGCCGGATATATTAAGCTAAACAGAGACTTCTGTCACACAGTGGACCAAGAGGACTTCTCTGGACTCTTCTGCCGTTTATTGAAATTTTTGCCAGTGAACTCCATGTAGCCAGTGACGTGTGAGGCAAACTCCAAATCATCTGTTGAGTGCTACAGCCGTGAGGACAAGGCCTCATCCATCCCTCACACTTTCTACTAACTCAAAGGATTTGTGAGTAAACTAGAGCATGTGCATTTCTTTTCTGCTTGGTTTCAAGTGAGCGACCAATTGTGCTTTCTTATTTCAGTAAAAGACCTTGTTATTTAAATGGTAAACTTCTTAACTGACTTTAAAGGGGAACCATTTTGTAGGACTGTGATATTCACTTTTTTTTTTTTTGGGACTAATACTCCTTGATATTCCACCTGTGTTGGAACAAATCTACTCTCATTTGTTTTTATTTTATGTCCTAATAATACATTTTATTTTCTAAATTCTACTTTTGATGTTAAACTTTTTTTGGGTTGCCTCTTAATTTTATTGCTAAAGATATACACAAGGTTTAAAAGCTTGACATTTTTTATTCTTAGTGAGTTCAAAATAAAGTAGCTCATATTTTTTTCTGTTTATTGGAGGCACCACTCAATTTAAAAACCATAAATAAGTGTAAAAGGTTGAAACCGATTAGTATTTGTTTCTCCTTTACCAGTAATTGCTTATTAGTGAAACCCTAGTGTTCCCAGGGCCTTACCTGGAGTACTCCCATCACTTTGACCAAGGTTTACTTGCATTGGGTGCTACGTATTTAATATTATTGTTGTAATAAACATTCTAGTCTTGTTCCTACTATTGTTGTGGTGAGTCTTTATTTATTTTGCCTGGTATGGAAAAGCACAATCTGACTGAACTGTAGTGGTATTCCAATGTAGGCTAATAATAGCACAGCATCTATAATAATTATTTTTTATTTTCTCTACATTTTAATTTTAATTCTTCTTTAAGAACTAAATAAGCTATACGTCGACACGACTGTTTACAAAGTTTCTTTGAATTTTGAAGGGTGGAGATAATTTGATTCATGTCACACATCCAACACGTCAACCACGGGATGTTTTACACACAATTTGAAAACTAATATATATTCATTTTATCTATAATATACCTATGGTCACTCTACCATAATGGAATTTGGTCCTGCAATAAGATGTCATGACTTCTCTTGTGCGACATCAGATTCGACTCACTTAAAATGGAGATCAGAACCACAATGGAAGCAGGATATAACATAAGATATTCAGAACATACAATGAAGTTAGATTAATGGAGAGAGATGTGACCATTTTGTAATTATCTCTGTAATCTAGTAATTAACTGCCAAGAGAAAAACATAACGATGGTTTAGTACAAACTGATTTGTTTACAGGTATAATTTTGGAGTGGGTTGGGATGAAATGGGAAGATGTGTGTAGGAATTGGAAAAGAGAAGGAGAAGATCCGAAGCTTATTTTGAAATTACATCTGTTTATGTACGAAGAACTGTTCACAACATATCAGCTTCTAAGAATGGGCAAAACGGTTCAGTC
This sequence comes from Poecilia formosa, assembly GCF_000485575.1. Taxonomy (NCBI): domain Eukaryota; kingdom Metazoa; phylum Chordata; class Actinopteri; order Cyprinodontiformes; family Poeciliidae; genus Poecilia; species Poecilia formosa. The sequence continues at coordinate 13,514 of NW_006800092.1, read as the reverse complement.
CAAAATAACTCAGTTAAAAATTTGCACATTGCGTTTAGAAATCTGGTAAACCGTATAAAAAAAAAACTTCAATCTGTGCCAACTTTTTAGGCACGTCTGCTTTCCAAAACGAGGCATAAATAATCTTGCTAAATGGCTGGCTGGCTCACAACAGTTGGACGGGATAGCTCACATTTGTGAATCTGTTTAAGTGTGACTAATTACTCTGATGCTGATGATTTGGTCTTAAGCAGTTCCAAAGCTCAACCAAACCAGCAGTTGTGGCATTTAGGAACATCTAACAGACAATATGGAGATAGACTGCTCGCTTATTCATTTTAAGCCAACAAGTTATTGCCTGGAGAAATTTTGGTGCCAAGATCTGGAGAGAGATTTTTTTTTTTTGGTTGGGGAGTAAGGGAGGAGGTGGGGGAGGCAGAATCTAATCAGCCTCCTACACACTTCACACTGCAGTCAAGCCAACGCAGCTCCGAGACTGATGGTGTAGCCGTGCAGTGCGGTGCAGTGCTGGGCCGTGTTGTGTTGTGCTGCGCGATGCTGTGAGGGATAATGATCCGTGGCTGTGTAAGCCATTAGTGAGTAAGTAGTTATGTTGGAAACCCTGTATCCCTGGCGCCTGCTGTCACTTTGATAAATACGCAACACCTAGGTGCCCTCGCAGAAAACAACTCTAAGCTTCCATTTAGTTTAAGTTCCTCAAAATGTACGAATGCTCCTAAATATTCTGCTTGTTTGGTGCTGGAAATGAATCTTTGCTGGTGTCTCATGCGATAACGTTTCAGCAGGTACATGTCAATCAGCTCGAAAGATTGCATTGTGCTGGGGTTTCAGCTGGCGTTGCTGGGATTGCATGGTCCTGCAGTGCTGAACTACGAAGCACGTGACCCGACATCAGTAACTCAGGCACACATTTCTGCAAACAGAAAGACAAGCCCGCATGTGCATGTTTCCCAGTGAGTCCTCTTCAAAAGCTGATTTGTTTGGGTCACCTCAGCAAACCCACCACAGACATTCGAAGAAGACTTCCTGCTAAGCCGTCTCTTTCAAGTCTGCTTATTTTCACCTCATTTTACACCAGTATGAGATGAACTCTTATAAAAAAAAAGCCCAATTCACGGTCGACTGGGTAAAAGTTTTTTTTTTTTAAAGAATACATTAGTAGATTCAAATCTTGAATTCCCTCTAATGTGATACAAGTAGCGAGCCCTTACTACCATATGGCCTGCCCTCATTCACTGTGTTTGTGGGTGTTTGCTACAAAGCATATGCATACGTTTATTCATGGTGAGTGTTTGTTTTTCGGCAGGGAAGCTCTGTCCCACATTCAGATTAACGGTCCTGATTCAGACATGGAAAGGAGATGTGGCAGCTTTTTGTCCACATGAAAGGATGGAGGGAAAGAGGCTTTTTCATGGTCTGAGTCCACTTTGAATTGGACTATAGATTCTGCCTAACTCTTTTGCAAGCGGATCTGATCCAAGTGCCATTGTACTGAGAGGTTCCTTAGAACAAACTCCCTTTCTCATTACTTTTTTTCTAATAATCTAAATCGTTTCTTCCCCCCCCCCTCTGGCTAAAAAATTGTAAATAATTCAACAGGATTGTCAAATTAATGACAAGAAAATTCGCCTTCCGTTGATTTTCTCATTCAAGGGAAATTTATGGGTCAGTTAATGTAAAGAAATCGTCCTTCCTGAAGTCAATGAATATGGAGTGAAATGTATTGTGCAAATTCAGTTGTGGGAATTTTGTTGGGCTTGCTTTGTTCTGGATGTCCAAAGAAGTGAACCATACACAAAACAGAAGACAGTTTCACAATAAAGTCCCTGAAAGAAAAGATCTGGAACCTTTTCCAATTGTGCTAGTAGGTTAATCTCCCCCCCCAGTCCTAGACTGGTTTCTATGCAAAGCTCACACTGGAAACGCTGGTCTGGCAATGAGCTTTACTGGCTTGCTGAGCCTCTCTCAGTTAAGACTGTCACTACTGTGGCCAAGTAACTGTTCTGACAGAGTGGAGATACCAGCTCCGCTTTCAGGATTGAGCCAAGACCACAGTTTTGTCTCCATGTGACAGTGAGCGGAAAAGACAGACCTCTTATTAATACTAATCTCCGGATTAGGAAAAGCAGCTTTAGGCCTTGAAGTCATTCTCTCCAATCAGCATCATTGTCTACAACAAATATGATCTGCAACTTCTCGTTCAATCTGCAGCGGCGCAAACAGATAGGGAGCCGTTACAAAATCAGAGCGACGATTGGGCCAGAAAAGTTGGCTTGGGGCTGGATTTTCTTCAACAGTAATACATGAACAAAAAAAGGGGCCACATGGGAGGGGAGCACTGATTTTTTTATTTTTCTCCTTCTTCAACTAAGTTTGTATGATCACGGATCTTTTGTGTTCGGTTAATCTCATAATCTATCAAATGACCTTCACTAATCAAGTGCTAAAGTGGACTTTGAAGGAATGGCATTGGCATTTCAGTATGCTTGCCAAATCGCTGAAAGCTTTGTAATAAACTTCAACGTCCCCTTTGGAAGGCCAACTTTTCATGCTAGACCTCAGTCATTTATATTTTATGTTTTATACATTTCTCCCCCGTTGATCACTGGAGTCATAAAAGATGTGAATAATACAAGATCTCAGAAATTTTCTGGCCAATATAACTGATTGCCTGCAGTGATATCACATTCCTTAATATTCCAGGACACAAGCGTGTTCTCGTGTGCGTGTGTGTGTGTGTGGGTGTGTGTGTGTGTGTGTGTGTGCGCGCGCTGTAAGCAAGAGAATGAGAGAAGAGGAAAAGGCTTGAGAGATGGAGGGTGGTTTTTCCTGGAGGCTTAGTGCTTTCTGGATTCCTAGAAATAGGATTTTGATCTTTCAAATGTGATTAAACTTCACTTTGTTCGCATATGATGGCAGAGAAATTTTAGCAATCCAAAGAAGCAAGGGTGCAGAAATTGTGTGGTGGTAGGTGTTTATGTGCTTCCATGTATGCGTAGGCCCCCCTATGTCTTTCTTCGTATGTATGTGTGAGTGCAGTATGTGTGTTCACCTCAGCCAGATTCCCTGGGGTTTGCAGATGGTAACCCAACATGCCAGCTATACAGAAACAGACAGACACACACAGTAACACCAACACACACACACCTCCAGAGCCAACCTGGAGTCAGGGCCTTGTATCCTGGAGGTGATCCATGCCAGATTACGGCTCTTTTGCACAGCATGGACACTTCAAGATGTCCCACTCCCTCTCTGATCTCAATCTGGATAATGTCTTCCCATGCAGCTTTAGAGAGAACGCCAACCGGACCAAAAGCTCAAATTATAAGTTAGACTGCGTGCTTCTGATGAGGATAAGTCTTCAGAAAATTGCGTTCCATATCTATTAATATTTTTGCTTTCATATGTGAAATCTTGAACATCATAGTCACTATAAAGATGCAGTTTTTCCATAAAATAAATCAAAATTGCTGCTATCTGCATTGTCCTCCCAAAGTCAATGCCCTCTAGTGGTCACAGTGTCAGTGAGAGGCCAAGGAGGAGCAACAGTGACTTTATACAGGGCAACTAAGAGCATGTACAACTAGAGGAGGTCACACTAAATCTACTAAATGTTTGGCCACTGTGGCTTTATGTAAGGCCTCACGTTTTCCTCAGAATTGATCCTAACCTCTGTCTGTCCTCAGCAAACATGTTTTTCTTTCATCCAGGGCAGGTTTTGTCTTCCTTCTTTGTTTTCCCTCTCCCATCTTCCATTTCTTGTAAATTTCATTCTCTTCTCCGTTTCTTACATCTTTCTTTTTTTTAATTTTTATTCCCTCTTCCCTAGCTGTGTCTTTTTTTCCCTTTCTATCTTTATTTCTTATTTCCTGCCTTACTTGTGTCCTACAGCTATTGCTTATGTGATTCATCGCCTTTCTTCCTTTCCTTGTCTTTCCTTTTCTTCCTTCCTTGTGGCCTTCATTTCCTTCTTATTGCCCAGAACGTTGTCAATATTTTGGGAGGTCAAACCTTTACCAGTCTTCTATAACCTTACAGTATATTGTATGGTTTTATTTGTGGCATAAAGGGCAAACAACACGGTAGTGAAAGATATATATTTTTTTTTATTTGACAAACTATTATATTTTTTCAGTCAACCGACAGCAGAGGTGTCTGGTCGTCAGCTGATGCTTCAAGACACAATGCAAAGGTTTCCTTTTAAAAACCTGTTTATTTAGATGCACTTCAACTAAAGGTGCCAATCAAACCATGCAAACTGACAAGATATATTGTGGTAATGATGACGTGTGCTCCTCTTTAATATGGTCTTTTTAAAAAGTCAGACTGATGTCTTTGGCTAAAAAAAAAAAATCCTCTGCTGAAGGTACTCTCTTTCATTTCTCCAAACAAGATCTGACCTTTTTAGCACCAATTCATTTCTCTCTACCACAGAGACATTGTGAAAAGAAGAAAGAAGTTAAAAACGGTTCATAATGCTAACTGATCTCTTGCACCAATATAAAGGTGTTTTCACTTGCAAATGTCTTGATGTCAGTCAATTTTATTTATGTCGGACTCTATAACAACAAGGACTGCACCACAGTGCCCGACCTATTCAAAGTGCAGTATTCGTGGATTCACCTGTTCACAGATTTTTCTGTGGATTTTGACTCTATTTATAGAAAATTTGCCCATTCACCTCAGGGTACATTGTGCTCCACAAAAATTCAGCAATGTAGACCCTCTTGGCAAGACATGATGAATGAAACGGCTCGACAGTGGTGGAAGGAGTATGTCCAATGTAAGCCAAGATTTGTCATAAATTTAATCTATTTAAAGACTAAGAAATTGTTTCCCTGTAATCCTCAAATTTGTACTATATAATCTAAATACAGTTAGATCAGTTTATCAAAAGCAATACTGCATACGCATAAACAGTCGCGCACACAGGCCACTGTGAGCTCTTAGCAAAAATAAACCCAGGGTCAAAATTAAATATTCATTCTCTGCAGTGAGGTAGAGGAGAGTACAGCCCAGGGAATTGTGTCCTGTGAAGGAGAGAGAGAGCTCGAGTCCTTAGTGCTTACAGTGTGTGTGACAGGACTGACCCTCATATCACCTCAGACTTTTACACTCACCATCATCTGGCATGAGAAAGGCGGCACTGCACCGTGGCGCAATAACCGAACAGCCTTACCTCTGACCCAGTCTGCAGCAGAATGCATAACAGTGACACCAATGACAAGTGGAGGCAGTAACTAAACAAGGAGCGAAATGTAATTTTGAGCTAAAAAAAAAACCCCACCTCTGTAAACATTTCAATGCTCATGGACCCCAGCTGCTGTCATCAATCACTGCTGTCAGTCACTGTGCATGTAACTTACTTTTAAAAGAAATCTTAAGTGCTGAACATGCTCCTGCACCATTATGTATTTAAGACAGACCTCGCCTTATTTTTCACAGAAGACGAACAAAACGAGTGGAAAAGAAACGCCCCTGAAAAACATCAATAGTTAACCATGCAATCATGGGCCACTGTGGAATTTTCTGGCATGAAGGTTTTCCATTTTGATCCTAGTTTCTCTCACATTTGCCATTCTTGCTTCCGTCCCACGACACTTCCTCTGTCCAGCTTTCTGCAAAAACAGAAAGGGCTGAACTAGAAAAGAAGTGGGGCATGGAGCTAACCCGACTGCCTAGCCAGGCATTCCTTATTTCTGTGGCTTTTGATGCTGACTGGTATGAAAAATGTATGGCTTGGCACAGAATGCAGCTACTTAAGGTGGACTATTTGATGTGCCTATAGTGTGTGTCTTGTTTCAAGAGACTGTATTTCTGTTTAATACATACATAGATAATGATGAGACCTATGGAGTAGAAGTGAAGACATTCTCCCTGCTCCCCTCATGGATGATTGCCTTCTCCATTTACAGTACATATACCAAATATCAGATGGACAAGTTTATGTCCCATATGTTGAAGATCTGGTAAAATTAGGTCATCCAGGATGTGTGGAACATGCAATAACACAGCAGTCCATTTGTTTGTTGTCAAAAAATAAAAGAGCAACACATTAGTTGATGTTCTCATCAGAGCAAAGTGCAATCCAAAAGACCACAGTGCATTTTTACCAGCTGGTAAAGTAGACCATAAAACAACATAAAGTGAATCAACACTCTTCCTGCAGCATTAAGTGCTACTGTCAGTAAACTGACTTCACTTTTATCTCAACAAAAGCTTTCTTCCATTTTGGTAAGCTTCACACTTATCAGCAATTTCTTAAGGTGACCTAAAACGCTAAGTGGTTTCACTGCTAAATATTACAAGCTTGGATTCAGCCAACGCCAACTTCCAAGTCCGTGGTGTCTCAATTAATATTTCAGAGCAATTTATGACTCATCTTTTTAAATTAAACTCCCCCTCTAATGCGTCTACAGGGAGATCAGTCGAGAGAAGTCAGTTTGGGTAACCCTGTCACACTGGCATTAACGTAAAGAGCAAACTCATGCAACAAACATAGGTTTGGAATAGAGAACTACATACACATATAAGTATGCTTCAGTATAATTAATAACCCTAAAAAGAGGGACTAAAATGGTCACAACTGTAGTTTAATCAACAGTACTAAAACAGCTTCAGCAAAAGTTTCAGGACAATTGGCTTAATAAGTTTTAAAATGAAGTGAAAGAAATCTGACAAATGCTTGTTATTTAGTAACAGAATCAAGTTTCAGAAATGTAAATTTGAGTTAATATTTGTCCTTTCCGTTAATTATAGACTAGGCATGGGCAATTCAGTGTGATGAGCAAGGTTTGCTCAATCAGGACATTGATGCAAAGATTAAAATCTATCATGAAGCGTCTTGTAGTTGGACCAAGGATAAAAGCAAAGTCTTAGGCAATGGTTGGAAATAAGAGACTTTAATAAACAAACACAGACTTGTATATTTGTAAGAAGGGATACAGAACTAGGAGCTAGTAGGCAGTTAAAAAGGCTGAGAGCCATGAGGCAACAGGAAGTAATGGAATAATCCAACTGAGAGTCGCAGAGAATGAGGAGCTTTAATACTGGTTGATTAAGTGACAGGTGGCTTATTGGGAACATGGTGCAGCTGTGAGAGGAGAGCAGACAGCCAGGCTGAGGGAAGGACTGACAGCCACGTACCAGTCTTTTAGTTTCCACACCATGACTGTGTTTTTTTACGACCGGAACAACTGACTTTGTTGTTCTTTTAAGGAAGAGCAAAGTACACAGCATCACCTGGTCTTTCCTCTGAAATCTTATTAAAATATATTAACCTGAGAACTGTCTAAATCCTGTGATTTTAAAACTGTTTTTTTCATCCTTATTTAATTATGATGACAGCAGCAGCTCTATTTTTAATGTCTGTAGTCGGAATAATCTTTAGCAGGTTGCAGGAATCTCTGTCAACATTAACAGCCTTTAATTTACAATGGAAAATTCACTTCCTGTACTCCTGATTACAGGAAGTGGGACCAGTGGGACCATTGGCTTACATTTTGCCAAACAGAGAGCAAAGATATGCTATGCAGAGAAGAGGCTTCATGTAGAACCTCTGTTGCAAATATTTAAATCACTTTTTCAACAAAAGGCAGCCATTTGAAGAGCCTCGGGCAAAATCAGAAATGTTCTGCCGTTTTCAAATTACGCCGTTTTCAAATTACGCATGTGCTTTATTTGAGGCTTTAAATAGAAAAGCCTGGAAATAATGTCATGAGTTTCTTTTGGCAATACAGAGCTGCTTCTATTGAGTCCTGACCTTTTAAAGTGAGCAAAGTAAAATTAAAGACAGAAGCGACCGAAAGGGAAAAGTTGAGTTTTAGAGCCTGATGCGTGGTTGTTCTGCGTTTGCAGTCCGTCTTCATGAAGTATGCCTGACAGGCTTCGTAGCATCTGGCTAATGCCATCATCAGTGTCACTTTAAATGATCAAACCATCTCAGTCAAAACCGGCTCACTGCACTGTGGAAAATGAGAAAATTCCTCACTGTGAGCCCCAAAGGATGCACATAACCTTGTTTACATTTACTGCTAATACTGTACAGATGAGCATAAAAAAAACACAGAATCAGTGCTTTGATTCTTGCCTTGATGCTGACGGCTTTCTGTAACTGACCCTGGTCACTGTTAACTGCTACTGCAATGTTTCCCATCTCGCCAGGTATATTATGAAACACTTTATGTGGTCTAAATATGAGTAAGTGAATCCAAATGAAGAACTCAATACTCTTATGTTGTAAATACATCAGAAAGTTGGCAAATCTGCCAGTTTCCCTTTCATTCACCGCATGCGGCGGTGAGTGAATCCCCTCACCCCACGTTATTGGGTCATTGCTGCAATATTTGACTCACAGTGGCATTGATTTTTTCAAGGTGTTTCACATTTGACATATGTTCCTCATCTGTCAACTTTTTTGACTCACTTACAAATTCCTGCTTAGTTCTAGTTTGATGGGAGAAGTAAAAATGTAGCCAAAAACACGAGCAGAACATTCATCGAATGAGCACAAACGGCAACAAAATGTCTGACACAGTTACACACAAGCAGCTATGTCTTCCGGCAGGTTAATCAAGCCAGTGGCAATGATTGAGTCACACCTCCTTTAGCTGGAAGCCAGTGATATGGCTGTGTTTGCCAGTTATCTGGGCTAATATAAGCTCCCAACCCCCAAGTTCTGATTAAACAGCCGCAGAATAACACCTTTACTAAGCACCAGACCCCCATACTGCCTCAGGCTATCACTGTGGTAATCATAGCATGCTTTTGCAATTTTCAAATCTTTGCTGCCTAATTTCTTAATCCCCATAGCCAATACGTAATTTTGGCTCTAAGATGTAATTGTTTAGAAAAAGGTACAAAAAAAGAAAAAAAAAAAGCAAGTGATCAGTACTTTTTCTCAGTCTGTAATAACAGACACAACAAACCTGTAATGTGAAATAAAAGGCAACTGAGGAAGTATTGGAGTCCTGTTTGCCCTGCAGTGATACCAAAGACACTTAAACATGGCGTTCGTCTTTTTCTGATGCCTCCCTGCCTTGTGCTTCTGCAGCAGAGGTCGCTGACCCAGCCTCAATCCTGTCTTTTTACTGCTCTTCACTCCCTTCACCTCTTCTCTTTTGCTGTGAAATAGAGTCGAGGAAATAAAGAGCAAACACAAGTGTGTTGTGTCACTCAAGCTTCCTGGAACGGCAAGTTCAAATTTCTCCGCTGACAAATAAAAGAAAAATACTGCACAGCAAAACCAAAAAAAAAAAGGGGACACAAATTCAATCTACTGAAAAACTCTCTGGACATGATATCATTGCTCAAGCCAGCTGCTGATCTTTTTGAGATAAACTGGTGTTGCACTATTTGACAGGCTGGTGGTAGGAAATGCTAAGACAGTAATTCACTAGAAAACATGCGCTTCTACCAGCAATGCTTGGCATCGGCGGACACAGACAATTACTAGCAGGCCAAGGCTGGCAGTTCAGGACGCAAGCCATCATTTGCATCCCTGGGAGAAAATGTATGTATTAACAAACAATACTACTGATAGTGGTAAAGTAGAGAGAGAGTGGACTGACTTGCCACTTCACATCTTTACAAATACATTTTGCTAGATAAAAAATTAAAAAAAAGATATAGGAAGATTATTAATTCATCCACCCCCACAAAACTGATCCTCTTCAGTAACGAGATGAAAAATCCACAAAATAATTGTGAATATGATTGACAGCTGCAATAATTCAACCAGAGAAATTTATCAGTGCCTTACATTGTCTTTGTGTGTATGTTTGTGCATATGAGAGACAGGTGCCAGCGACATAAAGCTCAAATTAAAACCTAGCACATTGATTCTGACAGAACCAGTCAAATTAAGACTGAAACACTGACTGTGTAGAAATTTAAAGCTGTCAGTATCGTGGACATGATTGCAAATAACAACTATTCAGGAGCCAAAGAATCACTGTTTTCTGTTTGTGTCTTTGTACACTTTTGCTACTACACATCTATTGTTAATTTCAGCTCTATCTATAGACAAGGCAGTGATTTGCCCGTTTTGCCTTCCCCCTCATTCAATTTTAGTTAAAAACCAGAGAATTAAATGTGATGAAAACTTGCTGTGTCAGGGTTTTAAACTGTATGCGATACAAGTACAGCACAGTCCTCATTGATTGGTGGACCACAATTTTTTTTCTTAAAGTAAAAAAAAAAAAATCAGACAATAACCTTTTGACTTTTACTGCTAGACAGCTCAGACTGCAGTTTTTAGCTTCTGCTCTCTAAAAAAGGGCATCGTAAAATGAACAGAAGGATGCCTGCTGAGCGAACAACTTGAGCAAAGTTAGAGGGAAAGCAAGGTCAAAAAAGTCTGAGTGACCAACTTGGTGTCCATACTCTCCTTTATGTAGGAAAGAGGAACAAGAAGCTTTAATTATCTAACAATGACATAACCAAAAGTCACATAAAGCTGATTTATGTAATGTTACAGGAACAGACTCACTTTCAAAGTACATAGAGACGGATGGTGTTCTTCCTTGTGGTTCAGAGATTTGCTTCTATGAGATATTTATTTGTTCCTGCGGAGAAACCAGCCATGATAAAGTGCTGTAGAATGCATTAAGCATTAAATATTAAGTTTGGATTTGCAATACATTGTAATGGACAGTTACTATTTTATATGGGTTTGAATTTTTTTTAAATTATTATTAACGACCTACAGATTTAAATACAGGGATTTATTAACATGTGACTGTGGGTCGATTTGTTCAAATAATGAAATGTTCTCTCTTCTACTTGACTTAATGAGAATACTGAGAGTGTTGTAGCCATTTATTGTGGATTATGAAGGAGCAAAGATTAGACGAAGGATGTCAAACTCCAGTCCTCAAGGACCAGTGTCTTGCTGCAGCTTTTAGAGGTATCCTTTACATTCGGACTAAAAAACTGAATTACCTTCTTAACTTGAAGTCAAGTTCTCCCCACTAAGGACCAGATTATTTGGTTTAGGTGTGTTGAGGCTGAAACCTTTGTTTCAAGGTTTCTATTGTTCTCTCTGAAACATATTTGCCTTTCAAATAGGCGTGGATACATTGATAAATATATGGATTTGCATGGTTGAGGTCAGTATGTTTTAGTTTTTTACTCGGCTAATGATTGAAGATGGTAGGATTGCATTACTGCTTGTGATTTGGTTTTTAATGATGATTCAGTTAATAGGTTGCGTGATATTTGTGAAAGTGGTGCTTTTTTATGTGCAATTAATTTTGTGGATGTCCATCTGCATCAAGAAGACGACTGAATGGACCAGCTTTGATTATATATAGAATAGTCTCCACAGCCAAAAGGTTTGAAGTGACGCCTCATTGCATGTTTTCTGAAATGCAGACGTAGCAGTCAGATTGGAGAAGATGTAAAGTAAGAAAAAAAAAAATCAATTCCTTCCTTTCATAAAAACTTCAACATTTTTACACAGCCCACTGCCTCCGATCACTAGCGTTGCCAGTCTTTTACGTCCCCAGATTCACATCTTTCATTCCAAAAATCACAGAATGAGATAAAAGTGGTCTATGAGAAACCATGAAATAGTAAGAAGGTGGTAAGCATGAGAGGATAATTATAGAGCCCAGATGGCAGCTCCTAACTAATAGTCCAAATTATCAGTAATGGGGACCGTTTGGAATCGGAGCGGAAAGAGGTGAAATCTCACCATGACACCCAGCTTGTTGCTGCAGAGGAGACTAACAGCCTCTGATTGGGGGGAATTGGTTATAATGAACCAGCACACTGCCAGCTTTAACCAATCATGTGTCAGAGGTTAATAAACCACATGCCACTAGATTCAAGACAAATACATGGAAACGCAGTCATTTGGAGTAATTATACTTTCTTATCGTTGTAGGCAAACACACTTGAATTTTAAAATGTGTTGTAGACACAAACTAACGCGTGTGAGCAGTGCTATTGCTCGGTACTACAGGATATTGCATTGTGCAAGTTAATACATGTTGACTTGATGTCACATTTTTAACAGCAGAATAAAAAAAATATTTATACATTTGTGTAAAAGTCAGATTTTCAAGAACAGTTTTGTGCATAAGATAGTTATTTGTTCAAATTCTGATTAAGAAAGAATACAAAAGGAATTCACATGCATTTCTTAGTTCCCTTTTAATAGTTAAACTACCTGTGATCTGTGACAGCTCTTGGCAGAGTCTTTAAATCAAATTATATTTAATTATTTGTGATGTGGAAACAAGAGTCCATAAATGAGAGCAGTGCCGATGTCTTTCAAGAAGGATGAAATAGGGTGTCCCCAAAGAGAAGGATGAGACATGTTTGTCCTAAAACTCAACTAAGTGACATAGTTACTGAGATAGTAGTTCTTGAGAAAGGTAATTTTGAAGCTGTGAATGAGGCCATGAGTAGATTTATTTGGTAGTTATTTTTCATTTTTGAGGCTGCATTTTTTCATTTTATTTTTTCAACTTCAGGTACATCTCTTCTTTTGATTCTGACTTCACTTTGTTGCTCTTGGCTGGTCAATAGGAATTGATTTTAGTTGTATAATCCACACATTACTGAAATGGTGATATCCACAAGGGGACGTGAAACATTCCTAGGATTTCATTGTGTGGGCTGCTATACATGGCAGCGTGCCAGAGCTTAGAGACCACAGACAGATCCCACATAAACACAGGTCAACACAGACATTTGACTCCTCTATCCTCTGGATTGTCCTCTGAAGCTTACTGCATCAAATAACAGTGAACCTGCTGCTCAGGTTGTACTGTATTTACACAAACTCACCTGGATGCTCACATTACTGATCTGTTCTGATGTACTAAAAAAAACTGTTTTGTGACAAATTTTTTTGTTTCTTCAAATGACCGTGCAGGTGTAAGTTGCAATTAATACGCAACAGAAAAAGTAGGATGTATAATCCAGCCACGGATTAAAGTAAAGTTCTTGTAATCTTCTTACATACTCCAGTATCATGCACATTACTTATGAATAAATTATGCTAATATGTTGCAGATTGAGGAGGACGGCAAGGGGCTACGTTTTCAACAGATGTTCCTTTAAGCAAAACCAGCATGAGTTTATGATATTTTGAAATGCGATGTATTCAATTCTCAAAAGACACCGCTGTTTCAAAAATGTCTTCTAATTAGCAAACTCATCTCCTCTGTGGTTTTGCTGTTTGTGTGAAAAACAGGCTTCAGATGCCCAAGGGACAGAAAAGATTGAGTCATATCAAAGCAGATCTTTAGCACTGATGTTGCAGTTCCCTATGATTATGAAATTATGTAGTCCCATGTGTCCCATTTAATGTCCTTTTGAATCCTTTCTAATGCTTGGGATAAATAAAGGGGGGGAAATAAGAGTTGAAACATGTTTTATTATGCATGGGAACTTCTGTACACTTCTTCACTAACTTTATGTTTAACTTTCGGTCAGAAAGACAACAAACAGCATGTGTCACTGAGGGCCAATGATGAGTTGATCATCAGGTACAAATTTGACTA
>NW_006800091.1:1427679-1538851 GCF_000485575.1 Poecilia formosa | reverse complement strand
TTTTTAAACCTGCCTGCTTCCTTTGCTGCTGGAACCCGTGAATTTGCAGAATGTGGGACAGTAAAGGATATTTATTTTCAAGTGTTATTATATTCAGTTCCATCTGCAGGTGAAAAACATGCAAAAAAGAAAATCCAAGGCATCTGAATAATTTTGCAAGGCACTGTATTGTATGTATTCAGGTGATGCATGAATCACATGCATCAGGTTCGCTGTTCGTGAATCTACGAAGAGGAGTGAAAGAAAAGATAGCAACAGACCTGAGAGAATCAGCTATTTATACTTTAATATGCAATCTCCCTGCAGCTGCTCAGAACAAACACATTAACATTTTGGTCTTCGCTAAAATCGCAGCCCATAAAGCCGAGCTGCCAGGCTTAAGTGAAAATAAAGATTTACTTTAAGCTGATCTGCAGCCACTGAAGACAAATGTCAAACAGCCAAACATGCAGAATAAACCTGGAAGCATTAAAATAGCGTGAAAGCAAGATCGTTTTGGGATGCAGAGCTCAATGCAGCTGTCCTGCTTTTAGGGGATTCAGATATTTGGACATATGGGGGAGGGGTCCAGAGTCACACTGTCACCACAACAATAAAAAGACGCCATAAATAATTCAAATGATCGCTGTCTCCCATGTCCTCGCTGTGAGGATATGGGAGACAAAACTCGTCCGTCCCAGCGGTTCGGGCGGATACGTTTCTAACTCAACAGGGTCAGCAGTCACTTTGGGCCTGAAGGACCTGCCGCTGCACACCGCATCTGTCTTGCATTTTCATGGGTCATTTAAAAGCCGGTCCCAAGTTCAAAGGAATTCACAGAATGGCCCACATATTAGGACTGGTGATATGGCTTAAAAATGAAACCTCAGATTTTTTCCAATCAATTTTTTTTTCCTCGCTTTGTTTTCTAACAAAAGAAATTACAAATGACAAAAATATTTTTAAAAAGTGATTTATTTAAATGTCTTCTTTTGCGAGTTATATGACAGAGTATCAGGGCCACGCTAACTAAATATTACTTGTAGAGTTTACCTTAATTCAAATTCCAATTAAATAAAAGTTGTAAAATACGTTGTTTAAACAAGATGGTCGCCCTGAATGGGCAGACATCACTCAAGGAAGTGCAATGGTGAAGAAAAAAAATCCAGATGTTCAAGAATTAACCTTCAAAAGCCCAAAAACATTAATAGAAGTCAGAGGAATTTGATGGCAATAAATTATCCCAGGAGTTATTGCGTTAAACAATAATATTGTTGTTTGAGACCATGTTCCAGTGATGGCATAATAATACAAAAACACATTCCCAAAGATCAAACTTTAAATTCTAATGAACATTAGAATAAGGATGTGCAAGACATTTCAAATAGCACAAATAAATAAAACAAGCAAATGAAAATGAATTGTGAAGTCTTTCTAAATAAAACTGTCCTTCTAAAAAGGTGTTGTCTGAAACCAGAGCACCGGACTGTAGATTTATCATCCAGTTTTTGTTAGAGCGAGAGAAAAAAGAAAAATGATAAATCATGTAAATGAAAATTACAGAGCTCGTTTTAATTTATCATGCGATTAATTTATTTATTGCTTATTGCGGCTTGCCTAGGAGTTTGTAGAATGTCTCACACAGTTGTCGATCCTTTCAGACATTAAAAAGCCCATTTCTTCCCCCCCCCCCGACAGGAATAAAAAGGACGTCTCGTTTTCATCTTGTTTATCCAACAACAACCGCTGTCGTCTTGAGGGACGGCGCATCTTCTGCACTATGATGCCTGGGCTAGAGGGGAAACTCTGACAGCGTTTACTATCCTCCACAAACGATGTTTGGGGATTCTGGAGAAGACGAGATGCAGCTCTGTCGTTGTTTGCTGTGGTTTCACTCGTCTGGCCGCATGAAATGCAGCAAATGGGCGTTTCTCTTTCATCCTCGACAAGTCTGAGTCCTAACGAGGTTTCCGCTGTCTGCAGCCATCAATTAAACACACAGCCTGGGACAAAAGCGGCGGCCGGAGTTGCTTCCATGAAAGGGAATCTGTTTGCAGCAGACTTGAAGAAACCAAGGGCTGGCCTGTAAATATCAAGGCAGCGTCTTTTTTTGGAACATTAGGGAAAAGTTTAAAGCTGATACGACGAGATTTATTACAGAAGCGGATCAAAGGAAGATGTGCGATGTGTCATCGGTTGGCTTTGCAGCTCATTTGCTAAGCTGGCAGGTTTGAGTGACACTTTCACTGTTTTGATTTGAGAAACCATTTAAAGTTTGCGTGTATTCCCTCCGTCTGATGCTTTGATTTTCAGACTTACTTCACATCGCCTGGAGGTGAAATGACAGGACATCCTGACAGGACAAAAGGAGTCTACTCTGTTGGATCTTTCACAGGGTTTTGCCTTTAAGGATGATTTTAAAGAACAACAAAACCCACAAACGGATTTGGAAATTGTCGGCTAAAGCATGTGGATGACTGCCTATTGAGCTGGGATGCAAAGATTAGAGAGCACCACTATGGGTGTTTTTTTTAAGTTAGAAAAAATGGGAAGAAACAAAGTGAACACCGGCACCAGTTTGGTACTCGAACACTTCACTCTTAATGAGAATTATTAGAAAATCTGCAAAAAAAGACATTTATTAGAGGTGCACAATAAAAAAGAAATCTTTAAGAATCCCAAATCCTTGTCCTGGGAATTTTGATTCAAAATGCTCTGAATAATATTGCATTTTTTTAAAGTTAATATTGATAATTTAAGTCTCATAATTTTATGCACAAACTTATTTTTGTTTAATCATAAACTGATGGTATTTGATACAGCATACAACCTGACTTGTTTTAAATAAATATTCTATTTGTGTACACCGTCTTTTTCTCTTGTCAGTCACATAATTTAAACGGAATATCTGGACCATTTGAATAGAAAAATTGGCTTCTGAATAAAAAATGAATTCAAGTGTGACCCTAAAAATCAGAATCAAATCACTAGAAGATTTGAATCTCTAATATTTAGCACCTTTCAAACACAAACATCAATTATTTTTATGTAAAAAAGCAAATAAAAGCACTTCAAAAATCTGGATGTGGCGATAGACTCTGACCTGAACCTTAAGAGACACACAAAGACAGATACAAAGTTGCCCTTCTATCACCAGAAGAGCATTTCAGTATTTCAGGACTACTCTACAGAAACTCATCCATGCGTTTATCTTTAGTTGCACTGATTACTGCAACAGTGTCAGCGTTCTCCTTTAGCTGCAGCTAAGGCCTTAGTATCAAAATACATTAAAGATTGTTGTATCAACCTTCCAGACTTCTTAGGTCTTCTGGCTCTGGTCTGTCCTGCATCCAGAGAACCAGAACCACACATGGAGAAGCAGCATTCAGCTTCTGTTCTCCACAAATCTCGAACAAACTTCCAGAAAACTGCACAACAGCTGAAACACTGAGTTCCTTTAAACCAAGGCTAAAACAAACTTATTTACAGATGCCCTTGATTTGTAGTAAATGGAACATTGACTAATTCTAGTCTGACTTTATTGTGTTACTGCAGTGAAATGCTTTTTCTTTTATTAACATATAAAGCACTGTGATTTGCCATGTTGCTGAAATGTGTTATACAAATCAACTTTATTTTAAGTCACCTCTGCTCTCAAATAGCTAATGACTGCTCACTAACAAGTGTTGACCTTTTGGGGAGGTGTGAATGTGTAACTGAACCAAAAAAGTGAACTCTGGTCCACCTGCAGACCTCTGTCTCAGTTTGGTTGAAGTGAACTCCGGTGATCTGAATGCGCATGTGAACACCAAGCAGATCGGAGACGCACTCCAAAAGCAGGAAGCAAACTGTAGCGCAGGGTATTCTGGGTAAGTACAACCAAAAAAATGGCAAGTCTTGTGCTGACGGAAGAAATGGATCATGGTTTTCAGCCAAAGACAAAAGAAAAACACTACAACTACTAAAATCTGATGCCACTTCATTCTTGTTCAAAATTATAAGGAGTTGCGCTCAGTGTCTTCTTCAGAGGTTTTTCTATCATTTCCTTCAGTCATTCTTGGTGCAGCGCCCCCACAGGTGAGGAGGAGAACAGGTTTTTCAAAGGGTTTGGTTGGTTTGACACAGTGCAGTGAGAAAAAGAGCTAGAGCAGTTGAAAATATAACAAATGTTGATAGTTCGAGTCTACTGAACAGCCAGGTGTGAAAACACCCTTAAACGATCCAATGTTTTATTATCAACTATTATCAACACACAACTTCCTATAAGGAGTTTCCATCCTCTCCAATGCCATTCTTGGGAATTAACTCATTGCAGACTTTTAATTGGCTGAGTGAAATCTCATCTGATGCATCTCCAGTAAGGAGTTATACTGCACAAGGCAGACTGCAGCAGTCATGATTCACATTCATTACCGGAGATTAAGCCAAGCAGCTTACATAACAACCATAATTAACACAAACTCGTCAAGGGGGCGCACAGTTTGAGCAGAGAGACGGGATGAGAAACATTACACATAAGGTCTGGATTAGGGTTAAGGTTAAGGTTGGTCACCTTAACCCTATTGTCCATGGTTAAAAACCCAAAGTACACTCATCACTTAAGAACATAGCAACAGCTTTCCCTTCAATTTACAAATGTAGCAAAATAAAGTTGCGGAAAGCAACCAAAGCACACAATGAAAACACTAGATCCTTGAAATCAAGGATCCAAAACCAACTGTTCATCCGCAGAGCGCGATCATTTCCTCAATCTGTACATGTTTAGTGAAGTGAGAGGCTGTTTATGTTTTCATGCATCCACCTGCAGTGATTCCGGCTATAATCGCTGAGATTATCCAATCCACACAAGCTCTGTATTGGGTATTAATGGCACATTAATTACCACATCCGTTGACTCTGACAATCTCAGCCCCAGGCTCCAGCAGCTCTGAGTCAGAAATTCAACTATTTAATCTCCATCATCCCAGGGTTTTAAATTTCAAATCTTTAAACCCTGATTCTATTCCCCAAATAAAATGTGTTTTTAATTTTCTGAGCTAAATTCAACATTATTCAGCTTTTACCTTCTTTGGGACATGATGGTCACACACCTAAATGTCCAGTTCAGGGATTTTAAAACTAGGTTCTTAATTCTCTAATCTAATACCCCCCCAGTCATTCAAACGACTGACTGCAGGATGACTAAACCCACGCTGGTTTATGTTTCACTGCACACACCCATAGCTATGGAACACCCAGCCTCCTGTATGCTTTTTATTGTCCGCAGGAAAAAAAACTAAAGAAAAAGACCTCACAAACAGAGTTTTTGAAAAAGTTTCGGACCCCCCTGGTTGGCACAATAAGTTGCGTTCATCTGTGTGAGTGTGAGTGTGTGTTTGCATTCCCAGTGCTGCGGGGGACATAAATGTATTAATACAGTCCCATAGCGTGGGAGGAAAAGCGACCGTAGCAGTGGTTATGAATTTTTAATATCAAGACAGAGTTTAAGGAAAGGTTAGGGGTTAGAGGAGCAGCAGCTGTGGTTAAGAGGGTATTCTGAGTGATATTAACTTTAAATAAATTAAAGATGCTATACAGTGGGGCAGTTTTAACTTGCTAACTGAATGTCCACTCACAACAAAAAACAGCTGAGCAATCAAATATGGGGTTTTACAAAATAAAAAGTTATTTAATAAAAGCGCCCTGAGGAAACAAAAATGCTAATTCTCCTCTGGGCACGAGATGCATCACTGACATCACAGGAGGTGCAAATATTTTTAATTGATTTTTTCAGATTATGAAAGATTCAAATTGTGTTTGAGTCTTTTTTTTAATTTGAATAAAATTATTGTTTCCTGTGCATATTCACAGCTGAGGCGCACAGGGCTCTGATGGGATTCATCCTGCCTCTAGTGGTTATGTTCATTGTTATAAAATAAATAAATAAATACAAAATATCAGAAAAAAAAGTCATTGGGACTTAAATGCAACATTAAAGAAACATGTTTAAGTGTTTTTTCATGTGGGTACAAAACAAAAGAAAAGCTAAAAATATGAAGCTTAAAGTGCAACACCTTAATTTTTAATTTATTGTTAAAAGAAAGAAGGAAATATTTGATTCATCCAACTAATTCAGTAATTAGTTTTTGATTCTGAGTCAGCACATATCATCATAAGAAACTGAATTAGCAGCAACTTTTCAGACATGGCAACAGGGGGTGCTGGCCCCCGTTGGATCCCGCCTAGAACCTCCCATGGACTGAGTC
Source organism: Poecilia formosa (assembly GCF_000485575.1). Lineage (NCBI taxonomy): Eukaryota > Metazoa > Chordata > Actinopteri > Cyprinodontiformes > Poeciliidae > Poecilia > Poecilia formosa. The sequence continues at coordinate 1,532,627 of NW_006800091.1, read as the reverse complement.
AAATACAAGGCAATCAAACGCTGCAAAGAACTTGAGACATTAGCAACCTCACTGATTAAAAGCATGAAAATAAAGACAACATAAAGAAAAACTCAAATTGAAACTCAAAAGAACCACCTTCTGTGATGTCATCAGAGACACGCCCGCACAGAGGCTGATTTTATCACGATCAGCCAACAATTGACAACATAACAGAAAAACAAACTGAAAAACTGACCATGACATGTTGTTATTTTGGTGGCAATGAATTAAAAATGAAGTGACTTGATTTTAGAGGAAAGTCAAGCTAATAGCTTTAATCATTGTTACTATCCTTATTTATTAAGGTAGAAACATATGAGGAATAAAACAATAAAAACTTAATTATGATTGATTTGAAGAAGTTTGAGATTGAATTTTCCTGAAATTTGTTTCGTCCAGTGAATATTTTATAGGGAATATATAATATAAATGAATAATATAATCCTTCAATGTATGGACCACCACAAAGAGCAGAACAGCGCTGCATGGGGGGTTCAACACTGCATCTGATGCTTCCTCCCAACAGAGGGACCAAAACACAATAACATGCATTAAAAGAGCATAAATGTGACCATTAAATCAAAACTTAAAGCCTTAAATATGATGGGAGTGGGGAAGCCTTGGGGGGGGGGAACAAATTGGAAATCTGACCGCTCGCCACGCAGACAATCGATGAGCCATCACATATATCTGCTTCACACTAACTGCCCACCGAAAACACACGTTTATTTTTACTTCAGTTATTACACATAATTGAAATTTTAAACGGTTATCAGAAGTGGTAAAGAAGGAGAATTAGCGGATGAATTTAGCGGTACTTTGGCTGTTTGAGCGTGTAACAGAAGATGCCTACCTTCTCATTGAGTCGAATAATTTGGTCCATTTTGTCGTCGCTGTGTAAAAGCTCCCTCAGCTCGGTAGTGCTTAAAGCCCGGTAGCCGTCGGGACAGGAGTTCCCTTCCTTGGAGTTGGACATTTTTAACCCGTACAAACTGCGCCTGGAAGACGGAGAGACGCGTTGGGAAGCAGCGAAGTCCCGCCGCACTCTACTCACATCTCGATGGCATTGGAATGCGAGGCGCCCGCACGCGGCGTCAAACTGCAAAACCACAACTCTTCCTTTAGATCCTTCCAAAATAAAAGCTTTTCTTATAGTTCTGCATTCGATTTGTACGGAGCTAAATTGGGGCCATGAAGTTTATTAAGCGTAATAATAATTTTTAACTAAGAAAAATGAGATTTGAAAAAAAAATGGTTGAAAACTGTTTTTCAGATTAAAGTTTTTTTCACTTTTGATTTTTGTTTTTTCAGATTCAGATGGTACAAAATATATCCCATTATCCAAAATTATCCAAAGTTGAACACAACATAGCTTTGACGTTATCTTTAATATTCAGATAACCGGACACCAAAGCTTAGCAGCATAGCATATTTTACTTTGAAGTTCAGACTTCCAAATCTGAAAAGTATCAGAGATAAAATTAGTATGCAAATTTATATTTTTGATCATCTGATTATATAATTTTGTTCAAACTAAATCTGATGTTGTGAATGAGAAATATTTACTTAGAAGGAAGAATATATGTTTACAAAAGCTTTATAGTAATAAACAGTGTAAAAGATATCAGACCTTTCTAAATAATCTATTTTTTTAGACTCCAGGCTTGGTTCCAGTGCATAGCTACTCATTTAAATAAACCACATGTTTAAAGTGTATGACTATTGCAGTAAATTATGACTGACATGCTATTATTATGTGGTTAGTGAGGGGGAAAGTCACTTTATGTAGGTCAGAAGAGTAATGGCTCACGGCTGTTTTAGTGTTTTGTTTTCATTCCATTTTATTTTCTTTTTAATATGTCATTAATTGTATTTTATTTTGCATTATAATAATATCTACTGCTGGAATCAGAATAAGGACAGACAGCCACTAGGGGACGCCCAAGACAACTCGCAACTTTGGATCGATCTTTACCAAACTGTTTTGTCTCATCACTATTTTATGCTAAGGTTTTTCTGCTTTTCAGACTCATATTTTGTGCATTATTTCCTTCTGTGTGTTTCTTTCGCAGCACATCCCTAAGTCAGAAATACAGGCAACAATCCTTCTGTGATCCTACTGAAATTATATCATTTTAATCCATAATAATTCCCCTTAGAAAACTTAAAAGTTTCCCTCATAACCTTTTGAGGGCTTGACCATTCTCTGACAATGATTCAGCAAGAAAAAGCAACATAGAAGAGGTTCTCTTTTCTGCTGAATTTAAGCATTTATTATAATTTGTTGGACTCTACTGAAAGAGGAATCTGAGCAACAGTTTGGTTTTCCCCAATATATGCCAACTGTGTGCTTCTAGGAATCCTGTTCTGTTTAACCATTTCTTGAAGTTCTTCTGACCTCCAAACTTGTTTAGATTTTGTCTTGGCTGCAGGATTCTCAAACCCCCACATTTGCAATGAGACGTTGGTTATTTGTGTAAACTTTGGTTTGAGGAAACAAAGCTCCTCTTCTTTCCTGTGGGCTGAAGAACAGAGTTAATGATGAATCTGTCAAAAATGGAAAGTACCGTGTTTTTTTTGCTGTCTAAAAATTTAATTGAATCATGACTAGAGACCAAAAATTACACGTTGTGTTTTTTGCTTGAGTGGTCCCTTGAAATTAAGAACCAACTAACCTATTGTTTTATGAGTGGATGAAGCCAATACGTATACTCTACCATTATTTTAAAATAGCAAATAATAATGAAGGTAGTACTTCTTTGATCTTCTGGTTTCCCTCACACCTGAAAGGCTTTTTCAGCAGTGACAACTGAATTGAAAGGTTGAAAAGGCTTCAAGCAAATAATTAAGAGGTGAAAGTCAACAACAAAGCATATATATTATTTTTTGCTCTTTAAATACGGCATAATAAAGGATGTTGATATGGTCAGACACGTTTAAAAGGAACAGAACCTCTCAAAAGATCGGTGAAGAAAAAATAAAGAAAACCAACTGGCTTTTAATGGTCTTCATCTATTTTAGTTGTGTAAAAAATATAGGAATGTACCCAAGTTAGGGTTATCACAATACTAAAATCTTTAACTTGATACTGACACTATGAAAAATATTAGATACTTGATATCATTGCTGATACTATAGTAACATTTCTTGAAGACAAAGTTCTTTCTAGTCAAGAGTAAAATGTATGAATAAGTGTAATTACCATGTAATAATATTTTTATTTCCTTCATTAGGGCAAAACCAGTGAGATTGATTTTTGATAGATTATGAGACTAATTTCATTGATTAGGATAAACTTTCCTTTTCAGGATAGCAAATGATTACTCTTATATGCATAAGGTCAAATAATGACCTTACTATGACCTAAATGGAATATATATTTTGTGTTTTCTACTTCCTGTCCATCCTAGATGTCAAAAAAATTGAAATTATTCATCTTGACTTGAGTAACAATGACAACATAAATGTGTAGGAGTAGTTCATGCTAATAAAAACACAATAAAGGTTTCTACCATAAAAGGTCAAATATATTCACAGTTCAGCTTTAAAGGGTAAGTACCCCTTTCGCCAGACAAACTTTGAAAAATTAAGCCAAAAATGGGCAGAGCTGAGAATTAATGAGTGGAGTGGCCACGTTTGGGGTTGAGTGGCTGGGCTAAACTGCTAAGTTATTAACTTTGTTGCTATATTTAGCAACTTTTCAGACCCTATACAGACCTTTTTAAACAAGTAAATACATTTTTAAAGCGACTAGCGATAAATCTGGCGACTTTTACACAGTTATTCCACTCCGTGTCTTAGTTGGAAATAAATCACATGCGCAAAACTGAGAAACACTATTGCTCAGCGCTTGCTCTGTAACTCGTTACTGGAGGGAGGGGAGTGTCTGTGCCATCATAACCACAGGAAAATTTAACTGCTGTAGCCACTTTTCAACCCAGAGGGAAGCACTGAGAGAGTTTTAGAAAAAATATTTCATCAGAACTAAACAAATTTACACAAAAATGCCAAAATTTGCACAGAAACAAAGAAAAACATTATGAGTTTTTTTGGTGGAAATGTATTCCGTTTTTCTATCTACAATGGTCCTAATGCACTGCTGATGTGGATAAATGTTAACTTCATAATAAGAAAAAAAATTGTAATATCTGCAGATATGCTGATTAATTTCAGTGGATCACTTCTATTTTTGCTTGAATCAGATAATAAGTTGGTTTTACATTTTACACGTCAATTTTTTTTTGCTCTACCACCACTTTTTCCCCCGCGATTATTTCAGACTATATTCATCAGAAATATTTCACTTACGTTTTGGGCTATTCCCTCAGCTTATGAATAAAACATTCATCTGTCTAAACGGTGCAGTTTTTAGAGTCTGAGGAAGAAGTTCATGTCAGGGAGATTTACTTCATTGCAGTTTGGGGAGCTGTAAACTTCTGAGGATTTAGTTTCCAAATGCTTTAGTTATCTCCACGCTACACACATCTAAAGAAAAATGCACTTTCACAGCTCTTTAACAAACAAATCTTCTCTCAAACTCCATTATGAAATTTTCAGAAAGGCTTCTTCACTTTATTTTATTCTTTGATGTGATTTATCAAGAGTTTTCAATATTTAAGTCAATATGACCAAGAAAAGTAAAGAAAGTTTTAATGCTAGCATTCTGTGCTAAGTTACACACACACAGTTTGTTCCCACTGTTTCTGCAAACATATGAATCTCACCTCAAGCTGTATTTCCAACTTAAACATTGTTGTTCTTAACTTTATATTATTTAAATCTATTTTCCTGCATACATAGAAAATAGTTCCAAAGTCTTTAGTAGAGTTTAGTAATTGGTTGTATTTAAAAGTAGGTTTTATCAGGATAACTGGGAAATTGTTGATTTAGATATATTGTTTTTTTTGTAAAATTCCTGGGAAGGACGTGGTGATTAAAACCAAAGAGTTTCCATAAGGTAGAATTTATTGATTATTCAATATTGTTAACCTTATTCATAGTATGCATAGAGATAAAAGTAACTACAATTTCATAAAATCAACTTAATGATATACCAAACTATACACAGTTTTTCTTTTTTTTTTTATGAATAGGCTGCCAGTGTTTATTTTGTAAATATTAATCTAGTCACACATTTTTGAGTAATTATTTATTTTTGATTGTTTTGTTTTGTTTTTTAATTGTGGCACCTCAAAATATATTCTTTCCAGGTCTGGCCAACCCTAAAAATGAACATTTTTTGTATTCTCTTTCACGGTCTGAAAAACAAATCAAGAATATGTTCAAAAGAACATAATTTGAAAATAAAGCAATTCTTTAATTATTTAATACTATTTATTAGGCCCGAGCAGCTAAGCGCTGCGAAGGCCTATTGTTTTTCTATTGTTTATTATTAGGCCCGAGCAGCTAAGCGCTGCGAAGGCCTATTGNAGGGGAGGTGGTGGCTGAGGGGAGGAGGTGCTGAGGGGAGGTGGTGGCTGGGGGGAGGCGGTGCTGGAACATCCGCGGTGGCTAGGCCTGAGCGGCGCTTGGCTGCGAGGGCCGCTTGAGGCTCCGCGGAGCTTTAATTATTATTATTATTATTATTATTATTATTGTTCACATTTCTTGTATATATTCATCTCTGCTCTACAGCAGAGATGTTAATGTAAGGTTTTGGTTTTTTCTCTGTGTCAAGTTAGGTTTCTGTGTCATTTTCAGCTGTTCTGTCTACCCCTTAATTGTCCCCTGCTGTCCCTCGTTTCCCCTGATTACCTTCCCTGTGTATTTATACCCACCTGTGTCTCTTATTCCCTGTCAGGTCCTTGTCTATGTCATTGTGTCTACCTCTGTAACCAGGCGCTACCAGTGTCTGAGCTCTTAGCCTTGCTGCTCACCTGGATTCTGTTCTCTTGGTTTGGATTTTCATTAAAAATCATCATTATTGCACTATACCTCACCTTATCCTGCATCCTCACTTCTTCAGTCACAAATCATGACGGACAAAAATTAGCCTACTGTAAACACAATCACATTTATGCAATGCTGTACAATTTACAAACATAAAAATTACATGTTTTATTTTGAAAATAAAATTAAAAAAAAAACAGTTCACAAGGTTTTAAACCAAAATGGTTGAAAAACGGCTATAAACAAATCTAGAAATGATCAGTAAATAAGTTGTGTAGGAATCAAAAAGTAAAACTGAGTGTCCAAAAGCGAACTGTTATCTCCAGCTGTTCTGCTTTTTAAAACATGTGAAAAATAATTAAAGATGGGAAACAAAATAAATCTGTGAAAGCTCTTATCAGCAGGAAGGTTGGAGGGAAAAAGTCTTTGTCCTTTTTCTTTATCTTGATCTTATGCAACATCATCATAGTCTTCCTCATCTTCTCCAATATCGTCATAGTCCTCGGTGGAAGCAGTGGAGGCGTTGTCCCTCGCCTCATTGCTCTGATGAGGAGGGAACTCCTCCTCATCCTCCACCTTCACATAGTCCGACTGCTGCTCCATGCTCTCCTCGTACTCATCCTCATCGGCCAGATTTTCATAGCTCTGACCTAAAGAAAGATTACATTTTATATTTGGATCCAAAACGCAAAGAGGAGGGGGAAGAATCTCGGTTTCATCCTCCACTTTGACATAGTCCGGCAGTGGATCCACGCTCTCCTCGTAGTCATTCTCCTCAGCCAGGTTCTCGTAGCTCTGAGCGATTGAAACTCCAGAGTTTGTGTTTGGATGATTGCAGAGAAGATTTTCCTGCACCTTCACGCAGTTGAGCTTTGGGTCCAGGGCCTCCTCGTAGTCGTGGTCACTCTGGTCATCATGCTCACATTCCTCGGCCAGGTTCTCATAGCTTTGGGCGTCTGAAACAATAAACTTTCTTGTTAGGTAGTTTCTTATTACATGTGGAGAATTACAGAACACAAATCAACTTGGTTAGTTGATGTGTTATCTAAAGGTGGCCAGCAGATTGTTTTAATAGTGACTTATAATGCTTCCTTGAACAGGTTTGGATCGATCTATGGGTTAAACAAAACATGTTCATTACATTTGTTGCACAAAATCATTCTTAGATGATGAGATTTTAATCTGCTCAGTTCTGCCTACTTTGACCTGCTGCCTCCTCAACTCAATGTCTACACTTGCAAGAGAAAATGACTGAAAACAGATGTGCAATTGTACAACCATACATCTTTGAAAAACAGAAGTGTTGCCTCCTGCACATCCAACAAGAATGCGGCAAGTGGCTTCTGGATGGTAAGTCAACAACAAAACACTTATCTTTTCCAGCAGCCATTGTACAGCGCCTATAGCGGTAAAACCAGCTGAATAAACATGCTGGAGCTCAGCTTGGGCTGCTAGATTATATATTTTTATTAATATATTAGAGACAAATGTGTCGCTGTAAGCAATAACAAATCATAGTGTTTATAAGTTCTTCTCATTCTTTAAACTCAGAGAATCCAGGAATGTAAATAAACTCTACATGTCTCATAATCTCATTTGAGTCTTTATGTCACATTCAAGCTTCCAGGAGAGTTGAGAACATAAATTGAAAGTTAATTTATTACAGATTACATTAAAGTTTTTTTTTTCTAGGTTTTAAATTAGCAAACATATTCATATAAGAATTACTCTGAAAGTATCTGCAGTGTTCAATTCAACATCTTTTAATTCACTTTGTTCTGTTCATTTTAGTCAACCTCACTGAAGCCCAGAAAATAAGCACAAAACTCTGATTTATAATGTCACTCACATTTGGGATTTTCAAATAACTGACATGGCCGTGTGGCTTGAATTAAAAGGAACTTGGCTTCAGAAGGCTTGACTGAAAGCGAATATGTGGCTTTCTCCTTCTGCATGGGATTCAAAGTTTATTGTCAAATAGGTCACCTGTCATATAGCGCCACTTTCTTTTTTCAGTTCCTGCAAACAGTTTGTGCCACCGTCCAATTTCTGTCCGTAAAATGTACTGGTAGGAAAATGAGCTTTACCTGCTGTGAGAAACTGTGTCCGAGGGGGAAGAGGAGGTGTGTCAGTGACAGGTTGTGTCAGCTGATATTTGTTGCTCCTGAAAAGTTTTGAGAACAAAGAAATATTCAAGTTAATTTCTTTGAACCAACATTCTGAAAGAATGGTGCATTAGATGAGTGGAAAGCATGAAAATACAGTCAATATCCATGGGCTTTATCAGAAAAGCTGATGAAATAATCATGAACAATAAGTATGTTGTATTTGCATTAGAAGTTTGAGTAGTTTTGCTTAAGAACTAAAGTAGAACTCTCTTTGATAAGTTGGAGAAGTAGCCTCGTTGCCAACGCAAACCACAAAAACAATGTAGCATTTGCACAACTAGATATTTATGGCAGCTGCAGTGAAAAGCTCGAGCTTCCAGTGTTTTGTAGGGTGCCTCATTAAAATCTATTTGTAAAGATGTTTCTTCCGTATTTAGATGCATAACATTTAGAGACCCATCTTTAACTTCTTGCAATGCTAAGTGTAGTTAACATGGTCTCATCCATTGACCAGTCCTTGTGCTTTTTCAGTTTGTACTTGGTGTGCAAAAACTTCCATTTGAATTCATGGCACATAAGACTTTCCAGTTTTGTAATGTTTTCTAACTTCAATGTGTTTATTGGGATTTTATATGATAAGCCAACTTCAACTAGTTTATAACTAGAAGAAAAAATAATCCACATTGTTTCAAAAATGTTTACAAATAAAAGTCTGGAAAATGTGCCATACATACGCTTTCAACTCCCCTTAATATTAGTTCCTAAATTAACAAGAATGAACAAAATGTGAATATAAATGAGTTCTCTCTAGTAATTAAAATAAACTAGAGGTCATGAACAAACATCGAAAAACTAAAAATTCTGAATGGGGTCATAACTCATCTTGTGGCTTGGTTACTGTTTATTTGTTGTTGCGCTTTGCTAAAATAGCCTCAAGTTTCCCATCACCTCCTACAGACATGTTGTGTTGCTTAAGCTGCTGGTTCAATGGTTTACTTCAGAGGAGAATAAAACTCTGTTGCGTCAGAGCCTCACACACATCATTCCACCTAATACAGAATCATGTTGAGATTTGTCACCTGCCTGAAAAAATTGTAAATTTTCAGCAGTAAATAAATATTTTACTGGATCCAAATAACCCACATTATCAAGACAGGAAGATAATTTTTTAGCATTTTCATTGGAAAAATATTGTAGATCAACGTGTTTAAGTGTTTGTTTCAGTTTCTGCTTATGGAAAACTTTTAGTTTTGTCTTGTTCTGATCCTGTCTGATCCTTACACTGATACTTTAAAAAAGCTGTTCCTGTTTTTAGGATGCCTCAAATCAGGATGTGATTTTGCTATTCAGAGAAACTAAGATCACACGTATGAGAAGACATTACTCGATTTTGACGTTAGGTCTTTCCTGGAGCTGTAAAATTCGGTGTTTGCCTCCTGGAAGAAAGAAGGAAAAATTATTTCAAGTTATTTGATGCTGTACAAATGTAAACAAATAACATTAATACAATTCATATCATGGTAGCAGACTGGAAGAGGCTGATATGTGTTATCTTCTCAAAAGTCCAAACATTAATCATCAAAATACAGATTAGTACAACCACTACTATTTCAGTTATAAAGCACTTTTAAACAACATCTGCAACAAAATGCTGTAGCAATACATAAATAAACATTCAAAATATGGAAAGGACAAAAGTCGACAATAGAAACAATAAAACACTATAACCGAAGTAAGTGCAAAAGCCTCAATGTGTGTTAAAGAGCTTAAAAGGGACAAAAACACAATAAACACAAATTAAATGTTACACTGGAATAATAAGCGTTGTTTAAACAAACTGAAAGGTTTTCCTGTTTTCTTTTTTTATTCATGAAACATTTCATATTTTTTCTCAAAATGTACTAATATTATTCATAAAGCAGAGTCTTCTGTTGCATTTGTTTGCTCTGGGTTCATTTCTCCAAAGCGGAGCAAAGCCTGGCTTTGCTGCTGCTGCAGCAACGCCACAGGGATCATTAAAGTTTCATCTGAGCCGATCAAATCCACAGGGTGCTCTAATAATAGCATTTCATACAATTATAATAGGTTCTCTATGGAGTTGAAGACCTCAGAAGTATTTGTGACAGTAGTAATGATGTTTGGTTTTCCTTTTCCTGTTCAGGACTCTCATGTGTGACAGAAAAAGAGCAAGTTCTGGGTTTTCAGGTTAACTAAACACCCAGAGGCTGTTTTGAGTAAAGAGGAAACTTTGCCCACTTCTTATTTTAAGGCCTTTATTTACCAGTAAATGGACAGGAAACCAGGAGGAGAGAGAACTGGCTCCAACCAACTGAGCCACCAGACTTTGTTCACTTCTTCCTGATTTTTTTCTGAAGCGGATTTTACGGCTTTACTACCAGCCTTGTCAAAGTCATGGAAACAGTTTATAACATTCTAACATGCTAAAAAATGTTCAGGTTTTCTCATCTGTGATTGGTCTCAGAAGAAACATGCTTATGTTACAGATGGAAACAAATTTGTTGGAAATTCTGGTAAGAATGTTTAGAGCTAATTTAAGAAATTCATCTTTTATTGTAGTCGCACTTTACAGCAAAAACACAAAATCTTACTGAAGAACTTTTGGTCTAGTTTCTACTATATCTTCATACACTTCAAATAAGACCAAAACTAACTTAGAAGTAACTTTTCATCGAGATGTAAGAGCTTGTTTTAAGTCAATAATCCTTTAATATTGATTAAAAAGTTCTAACAAAATTGTCAGATTATTTCACTAATAAGACATTTTTCCCATGTTGTAAATGAAATAATTAAAACAAAAATGTAGTTTTATAAACTAAATTATAAGTTATTTGAAGTGAACTACGATATTTGCAGTAGAATCTGGACAAAAATACTTGGTAAGATTTTGTATCCAGATTAGCAATAAATTGCTTTATCAAAATAAAATATCAGTTTGAGATCATTTTTTAGTTTTCTAGCAGATGCCTTCAAATTGTCTTTTAAAATATCCTCCTATTCTGAAATGTTAACATTCTTCTCATGAGGTTTGTGTGGAAAGAGAAACAGGCCCATATCCCCACACGTCCTCCACCATACTTTAGACACCATGTTCATCCTCTTTTATGATTTGTTGATTGGAAAAAGTCAAACATAGAGAAAGAATATTTATATTGGAATATTTATTAAAAGTCAAGAACATAAAGGAGAAACAATGTAGGTGTTTGGACTTCCATCTGTTTCTCTTGTTTTAATCCTTTCTATTTAATAATTTAGATCTCTTTTTATTTCTCTCTGTGTTTCATTTCCTCGTTTATTATTATTTAAGTTCATTATCACTAGAACCAGGTTCCACAGAAGCTGATTTTTGCTAAAAAAAATAATATAATTGTTTGCTAAAACGGTTTAGTAGTGAAAAACAATTTATGGTAGGCTTTTGATGTTTTTTCAGCTTGTCTCATAACATCAACTTGTTTTCTGGGATCATAAAAAAAATATTTGGATGCACTATTTCTAATTTTACTTGTACAACACATTCAGATTTGTAAGCAAAAAGTAAAAAAAAAGAATGTGTAAAAATTATCAATCAAGAGTCAAGGGCTTTCAATTTAGACATAAAGTCAATTTAAACAAAAAAAATGACTCAATGAACTCATTGCTTATTAAAGCTGATATCAAAGCAAATAAAAAGAAGCATTCTTCTAATCAGTGCTTTTAGCCTTAATAAGAGCATCGGGAAGAAAACTGTGGCTGCATTATTAGATGGCTTAATTTTTATCTGAAATAAACATCACAGAGTTTATAAGCCAAAAGCATCAAAATGAAAATAGAAGCAGAAGTGTCAACACAAACACAGAAACATTCAAGAAAGCCTTATTTTTATTTTTTTTATTATTATTATTCTTTTAAAGACTTGTAGGGAAAGAATGTAGGGAAATGAGGATGGATCATATTTTTATTCTCTATTTTGTCTATTTGCACAAGAAATAAAAAGAAGTTTAAACTGCTGAAGGCAGATCGAGGTTCAGCTGGACAATTTAATATATTTAATGATCTTATCTGATATTATAATAACTTTGTGAGGAAGTTATAAAGCAGAATGATGATTTTTGCTGTCCATCCTGCAGCTTTTTGACATGAAGTTGATTTTGCAAGCGGATGTGACAGTAATGATAAGAGGTTATGATGACACAATGTTTTAAGAATTTTATTTGCAAACACGTGATATTTTATTGAAAAACCCAAATCTGATATGCCAGGTATCAAGTTCTGGACCAATGCTACCTGATGGTGGCTCTTTCTACTGAACCTCTGTTTTCCTTTAAATTTCAGGCCAACTTTTGATACAAACTGTTAATTCTTCCCTGTTTTTTGGGGGGGACCATTGGTATCACCAGTTCTGATTAAATTAATGCTCTAAAATTAGGATAAAGGATCATTTTGATCATGATGAATATAGTAAAACTTTAGTGTTTTATTGACAAAGGAAATATTTCAAATTATAAGCTAAAAATATAATTTTCATCTGATCACTGCAAACAGATCTAAATATTATGAAAAACTATATCCGCAACACTGTTTACTGCTAAATCCATGCACTTATTTGATTACAATGTGTTATTTTTACTATTTAGATCTTCACATTATGCAGGTTACTTCTTTCAATATTTTTTCTAAATGTACTTTTTTACTATTTTAATCCCTATTTTTGCACATTTTGGTCACAGAAACACACTCTGTCTGGTAAATAACATAGATAAAACTATCTGCAGCTCCCATAAGCAGAAAAGTGATATATTTTTTAAAATACGACTGAAGTAGAAGAGTGAGAACAGAGCCTGAGCTCTGGTCAAACCCGGTCATATAAAGATGCATATCTGTTGAACTCTGGATTTACTTTTAGTTTGCAATGTGTGAAATTTTGCTTTGCAAAACTGCAACAACTGAAACCAAAACTGTTCCTTATAAATTAAGCTCACCATTAAAGAAGCAGAACAACGGAGGTCAGACCATGAGTGAAGTCAAGTTAGAGTTACTCAGTAAACCCAAAACTCCAAACTTGCTTCATAATAAGATGTAACAAAAACTAAACAAGAATGAAACCACTGAAATATTTTGTAACAATTATGTAATAATTGGTTGTTGCACCATGGACATTAACAAAGAGGGAAAAAGATCTAAAGGAGTTTAAATTTGGCGGCGTGAGAACAAAAACGTCTCTTTGGATTGAAAAAGTTGCAGAACTGAGTTTTAGATCCATAAATCAGACTGATCACAGTTGACGTTTACATATGAGGCCCACATGGGTGTGAGGATTTGTTTTTTTTCTGTGTGTTTATTTAGGTTTCTGTGTTCTGTTGAGTCTCTGTGTTGTCCTGTCTGCCCCTTGACTGAGTCTTCCTGTTCCTTGTTTTCCCTGATTGTCTCCCTGTGTATTTAAACCCACCTGTGTTCCTTGTTCTTTGTTGGGTCCTCATTTTGTCCACCATCTAGTCTGTCTCCTGTCTATTGTCATACCGGTTGCTACCAGTATGTTGCTCGCCTGTGCTGCCTGGATTAAGTACCAGTAAAAATGCCAATGTTGAATTAACACCCAAAAGTGTCTATATGTGTCCAAGTCAGCAGGTGTTAAAGTAACACTTTTGAAAGTGTTAAAAGATTGACACCCATTTTTTTGTTAAATTAACTTTGGTCTATAATACTGAAATGGGTTTAAGAAAAGCTAAACTTTCCATTTCTGTGTATTGTTTTGAATATTTTCTACTGGATTTGATTGATATCGACACCTTGTGGGTCAATTATTTACTTTTTTAACACTACATTATGTTTTGTGATCAACACTACACTGGTGTTACTTTTAATATATTTTAACACCAGCACTGTTGTATATGCTAATGTGACACTCTGTATTGTTCAATTTAACACCAGCTGACTTGGACACACATAGACACTTTTGGGTGTTAATTCAACACTGGCATTTTTACTGTGTACCAGAGTCAGAGCTGTTGCTGTTACTCCTCTGTGCTGCCTGGATTGTTTGGTTTATTCATTATTAAATCATCATTCTGGTTTCACTGTGTCTGCCTCACCACCTCCATAACCACAAATCAAGACAATGGGTAAGAAATGTCCAGTCCAGGTAACATTCATATGGGACCCACATAAAGCTGAGCAACTAATCTGGAACATTTATTTTCTGAAGTCAGAGTTTGTGCGTCTAAAACAGAATTTATGTAAATTCGGAAGAAACACAACGAGCTTTTATCACAGATATTGTTTGTTGCCACTACTTGTTATGTTTTGTGGTTTTTAACATAAAACCAGAACACAGAGAGGAGTTTAATTACTGAATGTATCTTTGATAAGTGGATATAGGACAGCAATAGAAAATTTAATTCCTCTAGTAAGACTTTATAACTGGAATGCCCTGCTTGTATTTATGCTGTTTTTACTCATTTTAAATAACGTTTCAGTAGCACATCATTTTGCCCTTAATGTACAGTATTTATTTTTTATTCTGTTTTTATGTATCTTATATTCTTTTTTGCAACTTCGGGCTTTGATTACCTGTCACCTTGCTGCTGCTGGGATTGCATTTTCCCTTTTTGGGACAATTAAGGAATTATATAGGATTAAGATGGCATTATCTAGGATTAAAATGTGATTACTAGTCAATATTTCCAATTGTCGTGCAAGAAACAACCACCTTTTTTTATTTGGCTGGATTAAAAAAAGATACACATTGCTGAGATGTTTGTTCTATTTTTCTGTTGATATTCTGGATACAATGACACCATATATGTCAGAAAGCCAAAAGTGTTTCAAACACTTTTGTCTGAAAAATTCTAATATTTTGAGGGAATGACAGAAAATAGATAAAAATAATATATCTCAGCTTACCTTTTCTGGAAATACACTTGTTGATGAGGATGAAGATGAGGCTGATCACCAGCGACACAAAAACCATCCCCAGTATCACCAGCACCCAGATGTATTTGCGTAAAAGAGCCATGGAATTTCTGTCGAACACCACAAACCATCAAAAACAATAAAAAATTATACAAACGACACTCTTAGTTCAACTGGTTTTCATCTGTTGCTTTTCAGTATACAAGGCTGTGGATCGGAAAGACAACCATTCACCACTTCCTCTTTTTCAGCGTTGACTAAGTGTTAAAGTTATTTTGGTGTCAGCATCTGAATTGAGAGTCTCAAACAAGCCTCCTGACAGCCTCTAGGGACTGTTTTTGTGAGGAAGTCCGCCTCATGCACTGCCAGCAAAAAAGAAAGAAAAGTGTTAACATATTTTTTTAGCTGGTTGAGCTGTAAGAGTTTGTATTTTAACATGAAAACAGGAGGCAGTTTTTAATTTAACGGTTGATTCCATCTGGAAACATGTTTCCGCTTAATGTTTCCATGAAAATGCTATTTTTTTTCCTCATTTATCTTTCCTCCCCACATTTTCTGTTCTCAACAACTTCCTGTTCGCTTCCAAGAACACATACTGCTTGTTCACAAATAAGGAGACATATTTAGACTTCTCTATATCAGCTCCAGCCTTTTGTGAAAACAACTGTTATTTTTCTCAAATAGAACTTAGGCAAGTCTACTATTAGGCTGACATAACATGTTAAAGTTTTAGCTGAAAAATCCCCCCAAAATACAATAATGTGTCCTACCTTTTGAGCAAATAGCTGATAGATCCGAGGCTGGGTCAGAACCAGGCGTCAGGTTCAGACAACTGAAGATGAAAGTGGGTGGCATATTACGGCAACAGTCATCATGTGCAGAAATTTTGCATAGCAGCTTCTCATTTTCTCCGTTACAGTGAAGAAACCTGCAGGTTGAGACTCTTCCATGCTCCGCTGACCCCAGCTTGTGGGGGTTGCATGTGACAGAGTCACAGAAGTGCAAAATATCTGTACAGAGGGCTTCAAGCATCTTTGTACTTAAACATAAAAATTTCCAAATATATGCATGGATATGTTTCCAACTAAGAGAGCCGAAATGTTTAAACCAGGGAGGAAAAAGTCATGCACATCTGAGCCATTTGAAGTTTCAGTTCCTCTGGTAACACATTTATCTGTGGCCCATGTAACACCACTTTATCAGGATCAGATTAAACAGTATTATGCACATATTTACTATAAATCACATTTCAGATTATCACACAGTTGCATGTATTTTTGATGAATAAACCTGATTTTTATTCAAGGTGAGCAGCCAGCTCATATGTCACTATCAGTGACATATTATAAGTCGCATTATTATTGAGACACATGCAAAAAGCTCTGCAACCAGCTTTGTTTAGTTGAAAACTGTAAACTACTAGTATCCAAACTTTTTGCCATAAGGTGCCAAAATTGTTATGTGGAAAGCACTTGGAGGCACAAATTGTATTTTTTGTTTTGTTTTTTTTGTTGTTGTTTTTTCAATACAAAGTTAAAAATAACTTTCAGTGCCTCTCTTTTTTATTTATAACTTTTTAATACTAAACTAAACTTGCCTTATTGAAACTAACAAATTGGCCAGATTTTTGTTGAAAGGAGCCAATTATTTTAACAGAGACCAATGAGTTCCTTATTTTTGGGAAAGTTTTATTTGTTTTTTTTGTTGTTGTTGTTTTAGTTTTTTGTTGTTGTTGTTGTTGTTTTTTTGTTTTTTTTTTGATGGGTGGAATGTTAATTAATGAGCAATAATTTGAGTTGTGGGTCTAATATACAGTTTTTTATTTTAGGAAAATTTCCATCAAAATTTTCAAACACCTCTGCTTGCAGGCCAGATTTGTTGCCTTCCAGTATTGTGGTTAGCAGCCACAAAACAAATGGTCTGCAGGCCACACTTTGGACACCACAAATTTGTAACTTCAAATTCAGAAGTTTACATAAATTTGTCAATATCTGGGATATCTGGGTCATATATCTTGGGTTTCCTCCCACAAATGTCTGAAAGAGTAACTGACACATTTAAAAAAGAGTCACACCTGTAAATGTATTTTAATATCACACCTGGAGTTCACTGCTTTCTGGTTTAAAACAATGGGAAAGTTAAAAGAAATCAAGATACCAGGAAGAGGAGTGACAGGCCCCATTGAACCATGTAGATTTACACAAATATAAAAATATGCAGAAGATGTAAAAGCAGAATATGTCATAAATATCATGGACATTTATTATTTTTTCACATGTAGAGAGTCACACAATAAGAAATGTAAAAAACTTTTGACACATTGGTTTTCAGCATTGAATTGAGGGCAAAACTAATCTTAGAAAATAAAATTACAAAAAATGCTGCAATAACCCATTACAACAACAGCAGCAGCAACAACAACAACAATAATAATAATTATAATAATAATAATAATATTAATAATAATTCACACATCATAAACATTATTATTATTATTATTATTATTATTATTATTATTATTATTGAGATCAGCGTGAGGACAAAGTAGTTGGACAAAAAATTGCTTAGATTTTACAACTAAATGTAATTATGTGTTTTTATGGTTTATTTGAGAGGTGAAATTTTATATAATTTTTGATCCTCATTGATTGTACTGACCTATTTTGATTTCCAAATATTGTTAATTTTGACACAAACATTTGCAAAATTATTTTGAAATTAAAATGTTGTGCTTTATTAGAATATATTTTGATTTTGGACACATTTCCAAAGGCAACATGCCACTCACAACATGACAGACGAGATGACGTATCATTTCTACTGCGTAGAAATTATACGATAGTCTGCGCTTTTCTACGGAGCCCGCGGGGTGCGTACTTCTCGGTCTATGGAAAGTAAAAACAGCATGATTCACAGGAAATGCTCCTGTTTCCTTCAAAACAAAGCACTGACGCTGTAAATATTCTAAAGATGCCTATCTTGCGATTATTACAGACATTTAAAAAATTGGCTAAATTTATTTCTGTTGATCGGTCTTTTCTTAAACGTAAACATGCTAAAGTTTTTATTAAGTGTCCTCAAAGCAAAATAGATTGGTTTTATTTTGAAACTCTAACCAGAAACTCTTCCCTTCCTTCATGACTAGCTTCACAGCGGGTTGTGATGTTAGCTTGTTTTCGTGGGCGCTCCTAGCTGTTTCCCACCTCTCTGTTAACTGCCTGAAGCTTCCCTCAGGAAACCATGGCCGAGGAGGCCGAGGGTTCCCCTCTGTCGTCCCAACATGACGGTAACTGTCCTGTGTTTGACGCCCTTCTCTGGTGGCGGGTGTAGGGGGGAGTGTTGACGGTTGACAGACCCGAAGGCAGCGGCCTCTGCATCCTTGACAACATTAGCCAGTTAGCATCATCAGTGCGACGTGTCACTGGCTCTTATTGAACATTTACTACCACCCACTATGTGCTCTTACGAACATCACATTATCAATTTCAGTTTTACTAAAGATTTAAGTGACACAACAGGTGTTTTACTGCCAAATTTACCTACCTATAAACCCAACAAAATAACATTAGTTTCTCTGTACCACCACTCTTTCTAGCTGCTGTTTAGATGTGAGCTTTATCTACTTATACCAATTTGATTTAAATGTCGGTTCTGGTCCTGAAATTTAAGCCTGTCATGCAGTTCTTGTGGGTCATATCAGCCAAATGTAAAATTCTGAGTATGTAGGGTTGGACTTGCATTTGAGGCTGACTGATTCACCTGCATATTGTATTTGTTTTGCAAGCCAGCCAACTCTTCTACATTTGAGTAAGCTGTGTTTATGTTATCGATGTTACTAATAGTAAAGTTAATCATTGAGTTTTTCATAATTTTCAGGCTTTGTTTAGCCAAACTAAATTTCATAAAAGCATCCAATCCTCTTCGATTGGGATCTGCAGACATTCTTTCTCAATTTTGTTGCAGGGATGAACAACATTTTGCTTCCAAACTGCTAATGTTGCTAAACATACCCTTAGAAATGTGTGCTGAGCTCATCTAGATAACGAAAAGGAGACAGTCAATAAATAGAGCTGCATAATCAGTAGAATATCATTGCAATATCAACATTGCATCAAGAATGGACTGTATATATGCTAAGTGTAGTAAGTAGGCTAGAGAAGCAGTTCCCAAAGATGTGGTTGCCTGTATGCAGGTGTGAGAGAGCTTAAGATCCAGTTGAGAAAATAAAAACCAAAAATAGCAACAGAAAAGCATATGCATTTTAAAAATGGTAAAACAAAGAAAAAAACAAAAAACAAAGACATAGAAAAATAGGTCTGGAATTTATAAAACTGGTTAATTTATTGGCTGTTGATGATGATTGTGTTGCTGTTATACCTCTTTTGAACTGCTTGTTTCCACAACAAGGAGACAGGGTCATGAGCTTCTTACATTTTTTGTTTTGTGGGTCAGAAGCTGGAAAGCTTTGCAGAATTTCACATGCCTTACATAAAAAGTCTGATTGCAAATATTACATTTGGTCGCTTGTTTCGAATTTCCCTGTGCTGTGTGCCCATATCTGATATAGATTTTCAATATTTGACATTAGTATTGCAAGGTCAAATTCTTTGTTTGTGCACAGAAACCTGGCCAAGAAAGCTGATTCTGTTATAAATGTGCCAGTCTTAGATACTTTCCTTTAGCGTAAAACTCAGTGTTTACTTGTAATGATTTCTGGTATTTCTCTTTGTGATTCGTAATTTCCTTATTTTTTTTTTTCCAAAATCAAAAAGTAATCTCTGACTGAAACAATTATCAGATTGACCTTAATGCCATTTTTATCTTTATTTGCCCCTGTTACAATTTTTTGGTTCCACATTTCAATGTTTCCAACCATCCAGCTATTTTTGAATACAAAAAAGAAGTTTTCATGTTATAATGTAGTTCATTAAGGGATAAAGCTGGTCCTATGTGAAAATGTATATGCTACTAATCTGAAAGGATTGCCAGTTCATCACAGGCCAAGACAGAAAATCATAGGGCACTCATAGCTAAAGATAATTCAGATACATCATTCAAACTAACAGATATGTTTTTGAATTGTGGGAGGAAGCTAGAGTACCCGGTGCGAATCCACAGGAAAAACAACATGCAAACTCCACACAAAAAGACCTCAGATTTGAACCCACAACCTTCATTCTGCATTTTAAAGTCAGCTGATCATTTCTAAATAGGGTGAGGAAGGAGAAATGTCAACACTGGTATTGACCTTTTAAACTTAAACGCATGACTAAATATTGTGTTGTTTTTTTATACTAACAATATTTCGCTGGATTAAAAAACTTTAACCAACTTTTGGTTTTAGTCACTCTGATCTACTTCTGTTGAGTACACTGAAGACTGCTGTACTTTGTGGTGTTGGCTAGTTAAGGTTTTTGTTTATATTGGTCATTTTTTTATGTACTTTACAGTACAGTTATGTACAGTTGTTACTCTTTGGGGCAACAGAATTTAAGTTTGGGCTTGAAAACACAAGGAATCGATGTGAAAATCCCATGTTGGAGTTTGCTCAGCTATCACATGACCAACAGAGTCACTCTGCACCTATCTGCTGCTTGTGGCTCGTAAATGTTTCCATTTGTCTGTCTGCATGTGAGAATGTTGGCGTCTCCCTGCTCGTCCTGCTGATTTTAAGTGACAGGAATTAAATCAGGTATGAGCCGCTCTTGCTGTAGGAAAAACCTGTGACTGATTGTATTGTCAGGCTGGTTAGGAGAGGACACAGTCTCTGCTCTAGTTTAGCAATGAAGCTAAAACATGCCTCTTTTAAAAAAATGTTTTAACCTCTCATTTTGATTAATTGGAAGATAAATATTTATTATTGTTTGATTTGCAGATGTGAGTCCAGTTAGGAAGACCTCAGGAGTGAAAAGTCATGATGATATTATATTATATTTATATCATGGCTATACAATCGAAGGACTTCCTGCATGTTTTCCCTAATGGAGCTCTAGTGTGACTCTTTATTGAATGTCTTTGTTTCTTTCAGGCAAATGATCAATTAATATTATTGATCAACTAAAGATTAATTGATAAGCAGCCATTTTCTCCAAAACCCTAGTCTTATGTTGTATCAAGGTCTTTCTTTAACACAAATGGCTAAATTTGCCATAGTATGCTGAACTAAAAAAAAGTACATTGTTGTATTTTAGCATATTTTGAGTTTACTTTGTTAGCTACTGACCGAATAAACAGACAATTGTTAAATTTAGACATATTTGTAAAATACAGCACAACAGAAACCTGAATTAAAAAAATGAAAGATGAAAAAAATAAAATATGTGAAACACTTATGGATACGAGGACTGCAGACTCTTCTGTCCACTACGTGAAAATGTGATATATCTCTACGGTGAAACTTAAATTCGTCGAGTGTCTGTATTTAAATACAGAATTGGATAAAAAGGTATTTTGAATCCCACAACGGACACTTTGTGGACGACTTCACTTTCCTGTTGTGGGATACCCATCTTTAATTCTGTGTCAGTTGGGTCCGCTTATGTATGGATGACCAGTGGCGCCCACTGCTGGATGGCGGCCAAACTGCAACACTAAAGAAGATCTGAGCAGGCGTTATTAGTTAATCGATTGGAACTAATTTTAATCTAATAAGCATAGGAAGTTATTTAAGTTCGTCTATTTAAAATAAAATCTGATTTGCTGTCAATCAGATTTAACATCAGATTGACAGCAAAGAGACCCCAATAATGCTTTTTTTGTTCAACTGTATATAAATTCAGGCTTTAAAGTGTGATGAATATTTTCAGTGGTTTTCTCTGCTGAGGTTTTAGATTCTGTAAATTATGTTTTTTTTTTTGTTGTTTTTTTTTGGTGTAATATGAAATCAGGATGGCAACAAAGACAGCCATTATCTTCATTTTGAAATTAATGGAAAATATTATGTGACTTTTTTTTTTACTTAAAATTTAATTGACCAGTTTTTGCTTACAGAGCTCCAATTTGTTTAGCAACTGAAAGAGAGTTCGCTACCTTATAAAAATAATTGATTTGTTTTTCTAGTTAAACAACCATATTTTCACAATTTTTTGATTTGTTATGTTGATTATGCTGTCTAAAACTCTTATAATTAAACAGTATACTGCTTTCCTCTGTTTTGCTGCATCCTCTGTGGTTGCATGCAATCAGCAGCTGACGAACGTTTGTGTGTTTGTTTCCTTCTCTTGTCTTCCAGAGGTGCTTCAGCAGCGTGTGGCGGCTCTGGAGCAGGAGAGGGCCGAGTTCATCCGGCTCAAGCAGCAGCTGGAGGCCGAGTTCAACCAGAAGCGAGCCAAATTCAAAGAGCTGTACCTGACCAAGGAACGTAGGTATCCCAAGATAGTGAAACTAGTTTTACTTCATAAATCATTGACAATGAAGCACCAAGGGTCAGGAACTTAAAGACGGTAGAAGTACATTTGTCTGTGCTGAATAAGGGTTTCCAATGGAAGAGGATTAGGGCCAATAAAAAAAAAATCTTGCAATTCTGAATCTTTTTTTTTTTATCTTCTGAAATCAAAGGTCACAATTCCTTTTCTTCAGTGACCGTAACCCTCTTCCATAGTTTCCTAAAGATGCATGTGAAGGGGAATAAAAATATTTTTATTCTTGTTCTGTCTGTTTAATCCCATTTGTCTTGGATTTTTGCTCATTCGTGTCTGATTCGTCTTGCTCCCCCAGAGGAACTTAAAAGACAAACCGAGGCCCTGGAGAACTCCCAAAGCGAGCTGAGCGCCGTACAGACCCAGCTGTCTCAGGCTCAGGCCGAGATCGAAACCATCAAAGCCGTGGCCACTGTGTCGGAAAACACCAAGCAGGAAGCCATCGACCAGGTCCGCAGCCAATGGCAGGAGGAGGTGACCTCGCTGCAGGCCATAATGAAAGGTAAACTCAGCCTCTGTTGAACAAATATAACGGCAGTCCCTTTAATTGTTTGATGAATTGAGCTTGTTGATTATTTAGGATTTGTGATACAGTTTTAAATACAGACACTAAAAGTGCTCGTATTGGGAAGGTGTGATTTTTGCAATCAAACTCTGATGCGGACCAAAAAAGTCAACTGTGGTTACAACGTATTTTTCTTATTATAATTCTATTTTATCATTAGTTAAGAAAATAAAGGTGAAGTCTGCAATTAAAACCTAATAACAGAACTGTTAATGTTTCTGTTTATGCCTAAACTACATGTTTCTTTTTGTTCTCTGTCTCCAGATACAGTGTGTGAATACGAGGTCCAGTTCCACCAGCGCCTGGAGCAGGAGCGAGCCCAGTGGAACCAGTACCGAGAGGCAATGGAGCGGGAGATGGGCGACTTAAGGCGGCGCCTCACGGAGGGACAGGAGGAGGAGAACCTGGAGGACGAAATGAAGAAGGTAGATAACAAGATCTCACTCTGAGAACCTTGGCTCCTAAGAACTGTGACTAGAGATTTATTTTAAAATCTAAAACAGAATACATAAATGGATAAAAAAGTTGAAAAACTCATTAAGCTCAAATTTTGAGATAAATGAGAGACTTTCTAGAAAAAAAAACTTAGTAACTTGAGTTTTTCTTGCAAATCTTTGACTTCTGGAGCTNTTTAAATACAGACACTAAAAGTGCTCGTATTGGGAAGGTGTGATTTTTGCAATCAAACTCTGATGCGGACCAAAAAAGTCAACTGTGGTTACAACGTATTTTTCTTATTATAATTCTATTTTATCATTAGTTAAGAAAATAAAGGTGAAGTCTGCAATTAAAACCTAATAACAGAACTGTTAATGTTTCTGTTTATGCCTAAACTACATGTTTCTTTTTGTTCTCTGTCTCCAGATACAGTGTGTGAATATGAGGTCCAGTTCCACCAGCGCCTGGAGCAGGAGCGAGCCCAGTGGAACCAGTACCGAGAGGCAATGGAGCGGGAGATGGGCGACTTAAGGCGGCGCCTCACGGAGGGACAGGAGGAGGAGAACCTGGAGGACGAAATGAAGAAGGTAGATAACAAGATCTCACTCTGAGAACCTTGGCTCCTAAGAACTGTGACTAGAGATTTATTTTAAAATCTAAAACAGAATACATAAATGGATAAAAAAGTTGAAAAACTCATTAAGCTCAAATTTTGAGATAAATGAGAGACTTTCTAGAAAAAAAAACTTAGTAACTTGAGTTTTTCTTGCAAATCTTTGACTTCTGGAGCTAAAAAATTTCCATATGTTTTCTAGAAAATTTCTGAGTTTTATGGCAGAAATTTACTCCTCCTTTTTGTTTTTGTTTTTTCTATCTGCAATGGCCCCAACACTATGTATTTGTTAGTGGTTTGAGTTTGAAAATGCGTCGATGTTTCAGGCTCAGGAGGATGCAGAGAAGCTGCGCTCCGTGGTGATGCCCATGGAGCAGGAGATCGCAGCGCTGAAGGCCAAGTTGAGCAGCGCCGAGGACCGGGTGAAGGAGCTGGAGGCGTCCAAGGTCAGTCAGGAATATTTGGTTTTTAAATGATGGCAGTTTTTTTTAGTTTGTGCCTGTAAGAAATGTATTTGATTAATTTTAGAAATTATATATTATCTCAACTTCTGTGATCTGTATCATGCTGCTACAATGTTTCCTATCATTTCTTTAGATTTAGCTTACGATAGTCCTTTCTTTAAGAGAAGGACTATTCATTTCAGTTCAACTCAGTACAATTAAAAATACTTTATTAATCCCAAGAAAAATAAAATATTGTTGGCAATCACATCATCCAAGTTTTATCAAAGAGTTGTTGTAGATGCTTATTGCTGCGGACAGTAAGAGTCTCAATTAGTGGTGAGTATTTTTGTAATTTTTAGTGATTCAACTAAGCAAACTGGAACAATACGTCTTTTTAAGAGGCTGCTGGTATCAAAGAGCCTAATATTATAGTTTTTTAACCCCAAGACCTTCAGAAAACCTTGATAATGATAGACTGAAATCACTTTAAAAGAGTTTTGGCTTCTATTCTGGAAAGCTTTCACCATTAAACACAACATTTGTTTTATTTTCCAGATTAGAAGCTGTGGTTGGTTTGATTATTTTTTTTTATATGTATGTTTTTTTTTTTGGCAGGTGAAGGAGCTGAATCACGTTCTGGAGGCTGAGAAGTCGTGTCGTACGGACCTGGAGATGTATGTGGCTGTGCTGAACACGCAGAAGTCTGTGCTGCAGGAAGATGCAGAAAAACTACGCAAAGAGCTCCATGATGGTTCGTTTCAGGGCTTCCAGTGGAAGCTTTTTGACTAAAAGAAAGCTTAGAAGTAGAAAACGTGTGTAGCAGATTCGTTACATGGAAAATTTGAGACTGAAGAGTATGCCTGCCTACATTTTGGCTCATTCCCTTTTGTATTTTGGAGATTTTTTTTTTTAGAATTTTGTGGCTGGAAAAGTCTCTGTAGACCAGGTTATATATATGTAGCAACATAGGCAGATACATTTCTCATGAATGATGTTGCTCCTCTTTAACATGCGAAACTCTAGAAATGTGGTTGAGGTTGAAGGTGCAGCTGATGGTAATCTCCTCTGTGTCTCACAGTGTGTCACAAATTGGAGTTGGAGCGGCAGCAGCACAACCAGCTGAAGCAGACGTGGCAGCGGGCCAACGACCAGTTCCTGGAGTCCCAGCGCCTCCTCATGAGGGACATGCAGAGGATAGAGAGCGTGCTGTCCTCCGAACAGCTCCGCCAGGTGGAGGAGATGAAGAAGAAGGACCAGGTACAGCAGCGGTCACTCATCACTTTGCTGTAGAAGTTTCAGCTTTCCCTTGAGCTCGGTTTGATGGATGGTTTACTTTTGTTTTCGCAAATGAGGTTGGAAGTGGTAAATGATGAAAAAATGCATGAGCTCAATAATCTCTTGGCTAAATATGCTTGAGGCTGTTAGCAGGGTTCCACGATAAACACGTCGAAACATGACGTCACACGCACAAGCTCCATGCTGAAGGTTAACAAGCTGCTCGCTGACTACCATTGGTCAGCGAGCAATGGTAGTCAGTAGTTGCCTATGTTGGCAACTGTCATTTGAAGGGGGGTGAATAAGACTGTCATGACACTATCATAAACATGACATAACACCTGTCATGAACATGAATAAGCCTTCATGAATATTTATGACTGTTGTCATAAAGCGTCATTCGGTAAATTATGACACTTTTAATACAAAGTTGACATTATTCAAAATGTCTTTGTTATGACAACTTTACATTAACCAATAAATCATTACTGTTTAAACTTTACCTTTAATAACATAAAGTTACCTCATTTTTAAAGTGCAATCAGTAATACTTTTATAAAAAAAATTATATCAGTAATGATTTCTTGGTTAATGTCAAGTTTTCATAACAAAGACATTTTGAATAATAAAAGTAATTAATAATAAAAGTGTCATAATTTACCGAATGACGCTTTATGACAACAGTCATAAATATTCATGAAGACTTATTCATGTTCATGACAGGTTTTTATGACAGTGTCATGTCAGTCTTATTCAACCCCCTTCAAATAAAGTGTTACCCTTAAATGTACTCATGATATATAAAAGAAAAAGGGACACAGTGCTTTGCTACTAATTGTCAGCATTATGACAACTAGATAACAAGGTCCAAGAGTATCCCATTTCACAGATGAGTGAAAACAATGACATGTAAACAATGACATGGAATGTCTCTGTAGTTTGGAAAAGTCAGAAATTTGTCAAAGTATTAAGAAAGATATTTGAATTTTTAAAAAGTTTACTTTTTACGCCAACTTTAAGTCAAGTCAAGTTTTTTTGTATAGCATATTTCAGCAGCAAGTGCTTTCAAAGTGCTTTACATCATAAAAACATCTTTATGAAACCATCAATATACATTACATTTTAGAGAACATGGCTATCTGTTAAACACCATCCCAGCCTTCCCACTGCTACCCAGTGCTACACACCATAAGGGATGGCTGGGACGATCTGACATGTTAACAGCTCAATATTCGGGCAGCAGAGATGATATTTAACATTAACACATGCTGGATGAAACCACCAGTTGCTGGCAAGCTCTGCTAATCCACCTCATTTACTTTTGCCACTCTTCTTTGAATCTCTATCCATGGTTCATAAAGCCTCCTTTTTTTTAACTCCTCTGGGGATTTTGGGGTCATAGTTCAGGTGTTATGTGAGTTTTTGAAATGCTAATCAGCTGCTCCCAGTTAATTGTCATCTTGTTGCCATGGTTACACATAATATAAACCATCTGGAAGTGAAAAAGTAAGTGCAGAAATCCTTCCAGCTGCACAGCATCTACTACTAGAGGGAACAGTTTTCCAAATATTTAACAATTCAAACAAACAAACAAAAAAAATGATGAAGAAATGTCTGGAAAAGAACAAATCAGAACTAACAGAGCTGCTCCAACATGATGCCACCATTTTCAGTTCCTTTTCTGCAAAAAAAAATAGCAACTTTTCCCTTTAATTAAAATCTTGGATGTTCTTTTTATTATTGAGAAGCTTAAGAAAAATGTCACATGAAATGTTTGAGTTTTTGTTTATTAAGTGCTTTCAGTCTGAGTATTTTGGCCTGCATTGCAAACTGTTTGGACACTCTGGTCGCTAATTACGTTAGAACTACCACTGCCGGAAACTGACTCAGGAAAATTCAGGGAATCTTGACATGAAAAATGTTGAGGGAACCTTGAGTTTGTGTGTTTTTCCGTAAGGAAAGCTTTACGGTCACTGTAATCCGAGTAGCGATGAATCATAAACCAGCTGCACTGTGAGTGGAGGGATGAACTGGATCCATCTAATCTACAGCTTCCGAGTCTAAAAGGATTTTCTTCTAATGCTCTGATACCACAGGGCACCTTGCGGGGTTTAATGGAGCTCATTTCCCTGCAGACATGGTGCTGCTTTTGGGAACACGCAGGAGGCCAGGACCTCCATGCTAAACACACGAGGCCATGAGGCTGTTTTGTGTAGAAGTCAAGGTCTTTCTGTTCATTTACTTGCTGTTTTGATTCTCAGTTTGAGGTCATTTAAGGGATATTTGGTCATCTTTCAATAATATTGTATTTTTTCTAAATACAAATTTGATGTTTTTTGATAGCCGTCACTGTCTACAAAAACTCTTTGAAGAATTTGAATTGATATAAGTTACAACAACATTTAATTTTCCTTTGGGATCAATAAAGTATTTTTGAATTTGAATTTTTATTACTGTTGCATTAATTTTTTGTCAAGTTAATTATAGGGTCTGTAATTAATTAATCACAATTAATCAAAAACATTTTAGGACTTAATTTATTAATCATATTAATTGTGATTAATCGATTACAACAATCGTCGACTAGTTTAGTAATCGATCAATCGCTAACTGGAGTGTACAGATAATAAATAAAAACACCTAGTTCCATCAACTCTTTAAAAATGAAATGCACTCTGTAAATCTTTTATCCAATGAAAAGAGGAGGATTGCGAGAACAATATATGCATTATCTAGTAACATAAAACCCCCTCAGCGTCTCTTAATGTTGTTATCTTTGATGGCAGAATTTGTCCAAGCTGATGACTAGATTATATGAGATTATACTAGTTTATCTAATAAAGTCACCACTTAGTGATATTATTGCTGGGAGGGGCAGGAAAATGGGACAAATTCTGATTAAGATCTGTCTTTTTTCCCAGGAGGAGGATGAGAAGGAGAGGCTGAGCCTGGTGAAGGACCTGCAGGAGGATGATGGAGGAGACAACACTGAGCCTCTGGAGGACTTCCTGGGGCTGAGCATTGAGGAGGTATGTCATGTCATCCGATCCATCCCCCCCGAGACACACAGCAGCTCGTCTTGGTGTTGCTGCATGTTCTTTTCCCTGGTGGAAACGTGAGCTTCTTCACCTTCACGCTCTGACCTCACGTGTTTTGTTCCTCACGGCTTCGAACTGAAAACGTCTTTTTATCGTTCTTTGTCTCCATTACTGGTTTTATGCATCAAAAGTGGAACAAATGAGAGGAGCAAAGGAGAAAATTGGGATGTTTTTATATACACAAACACAAAAGAGAATAAACACTGTGATTTACGTTCAGATTTTAAATATATAAGACATCTGGGAAATTTTACAGGTCTTTAATACTTAGTTTTCTGTCGTCATTGCTTTAATAAGCTGAAACTTTGATTGGTTTAAAACTATAAAACTTTCTTTTTAATGGTTAACCTCTGGCTCTAGGTCAGCGGTTTAATACTTTGGTTTCAAAAAGTTGTTTGAAGTCCTCAAAGTCTAGAAAACCTTTTAACCCAATCTCACTGTGATCAGTCGCAACACTTGTATCAATTTTGTTGCAACTGTGGTCACTTCTGCCTAATTTCTCAGCATAAAAGGTGACTCTGCAGCAACTGTCGAGCAACCACAGCGTTCCTCTGGTAGGATGTACACAAACCAAGAAAGAAAATTGGTCTCAGTAATGGTTCTGTAGGAACTGAAAGTCATTGTGACTCCCAGAGAGTTTGTTGCTGTGCAGTTTGAAAAAGGGCAACAGCACTGCAAAATAAGTTGAATTATGTTTCAGCAGCTGCTGCATGCAACAATGAACCTATGCTGTAAATAACTACTTCTTACTAAAGCTGCATTTGTTTCCTCAGATTTATTTGGGGCTATAATTTACAGTTCTAGGTAACTTTTAAATTTACACTGTATCACAGTGGGAAATGCTACTTAAGTCTGATTTAAAATGTTTATGGAGTGTTAAAAGGGACAAAATTAAATAAATAAATTTCATGTCTAAATAAATTAATTTAAATACAAAATTATTTTATGGTTAATCTGCTGACAGAAATTATGCAAAACTCATTTTTGCATTATTCGTCCATTTGAGTTTCTACGGTGGCTAAAAACATCCCAAATGCTAAACACTGTTTTTTGGCCATAAGTTTATTTTTTTGTGGTCTTTGGAAGATGAGCCATTTCAAAAACCTCCAGATTATTAAGTCATAATTGAGGGCACTGTGTGTTATCCATCAATCCAAGCTGAGCTCCAGCACATTTGGTCAGCGGGTTTTACCGCTGTATCCACTGTACAATGGCTGATCTACAGCGGATACAGTGTACATGTTGTTGACTTACCATCCAGAAACCACTTGCTGCATTGTTGTTGGTTGTGCAGAAGGCGACATGTCTGCTTTTCAAAGATTGTAGACGGATTGAAGACGGTTGTATAATTGCGCATCTGTTTGCAGCCATTTCCACCTGCAAGTGTAAACGTTGACTTGGGGGGCATTGCTAGCAGCAGTTTAGTTGGATTTAAAGTGCTCATTCTTGGTGTCACATTGTTCCTATTTAACTTCAGTAGCACTTAAAAAGGTTTCCTGAAAAAATATTTTCTCTAGCTTTGCTTTAAAATCTCGTTTTTTTTTTTTTTTTATTGGAACCACAAATTTTTCTTTCCTCTAAACTCTTATTTCTTTGTTTTTTCTGTTAGCCTCCGACCAACCACAGCGCTCATGGATCCATACACTCCTTAGACACCGACATTGTTGCCGGCAGCCCTTTGGACCCCTACAAGGACAACCTGCGCAGAGTCCAGTCAACTGACAGCCTCGGGTCCTCTCTGTCTTCGCAGCAGGGACTCGGCGGACACAACCACAAGGCCAAGTCGGCTAGCAACCTGGACGAATCGGACTTTGGGCCCCTGGTGGGGGCCGACTGCGGCGTGACAGACAGTAGTTTTGGTGAGACCTCGTCCATCGGCTCTATCAAGCTGACGGCTGGTCACTTCCTGCTGACTAAGGACCAGGAGAAAGCGATAAAAGCCATGACCCCAGAACAGGAGGAGACGGCATCGCTGCTGTCCAGCATCTCCCACGCTCCGGACACTGCCTACTTACCGCCGTCCGGCTACCGGCTCGTCAGCGACACCGAGTGGAACCTGCTGCAGCAAGAGGTGCACAGATTGGTTTTCTGTGCTTTAAGCTCCCTGTTTACTTTCTACCAATACAGTGAACCCCCACCTATTTACTACTCCGTATCCATTCCAGTTTGGAACATAATCCCAAATTATATGGGATGATAACTAAACCTTTGATACTCAACAAAAGTAGTTTTGTTGAGTTTTATGTATTTTTCCCAATATGAACTTCAAAAGAGATAAATATTCAGTTTTTTTGTTTTCTCAGAAAAAATATTAGGAGTGATTAAAAAATAGACTAATAGCTCTTGAGACTTTTTGGTGTCATAATGTTCCAAATTATTGCTGGAAATTCATCTATTTGCCTTTTTTTGTTAGTTTTTTTGTAAAGCATGTCGAAAATATCTAAAAAAAAAATGCATCTTGGGAAGCTGAAATACCTCTTAATGCTAGTTGTGTTTGCAAGGAAGCCATTTTCCTTTGTGGTGATTGGCTGTTCCCCCAAGAGCAGAAATAAGGAAGATGTTGGACTTGAGTTTCGCTTTCCACTCTGTGCATTAATGCATATCAAGTATGCTGAGCAAACAGAGGATTTGACCAAACAGAGTCAACACAGGTCTTGTGTTGCTCCCTTAGATATTTTGCTATTTTTGTGTTTACATATGACAGTAAATGTGACTTTACGTACAATAACTTAACTTGACATTGACTTAGGCTGAGGCAGAAGTGCTGTAGAAGTAGGAAATACTGCCAACTGCAGTTGGGAGTCTACAGTCATTAAACCCAATAATTTTTGGCAATTTTTGCAAAAGATTTGCATTAAGCTCACAATTACGTATTTGTGAAAAAATGCGGCAATCTACTGATTTTCTTTTGTGAATTTCCATGTGGAATTGCTGAATGCAGGAGGGACTGTTTGGTGTTTGAACTATATAGGTAGTTATAAACTTCTTTAAAAAAGGTCTCCAATTTTTGTGATTTCTGACAACGGCTACCTCGGGGTGTCCACAATTTTACGTTTCATTTCAGTGACATCAACTTCATCTGGATGTAATCAGTGATTTCATGTAGTTTATTTAGTCCAAAAGAAGCTATAAAGTTACTAAATATTTATGCTGAAGGGGAGGGTCACATTGTAAAAGAAAAGATGCTTTTGTTAAATAAAACATGAGAAGGCTCAGAATGTAGCCTTGAGGAACTCCAGATGTACTGAGTGCTGATGTGGACTGATGATCATTCATGAACGTTTTTGTTGAACCAGGTAAAAAACGCTGGCAGGAAGCTCGGCCGACGCTGCGACATGTGCTCCAACTATGAGAAGCAGCTGCAGGCCATTCAAGGACAGGAGGCCGAAACACGAGATCAGGTACTCTTCTCTGCTTTCACAAAGAAAATCCAGATTTCTTTCTTTTTATGAAACCATCATATTTTGTGACCTAATTTATTGTTTATTTTGAAGAAGCATTGGTGTAATTCAACTGTGATGCTTCGTGTTGGAGAAGTCTCCATAGTTTGACTGTTTTTCTTTTTCATGCAGGTGAAGAAGCTGCAGGCCATGCTGCGTCAGGCTAACGATCAGCTGGAGAGGACAATGACGGAGAAACAAAGTCTAGAAGAATCGGTAAAAGTAGGAAATGAGGAAACTGATGCTAAGGTATGTGTCCTATAAATCTAATGAAACGATTAATCTAATGAAATGATTAATTGTAATGAATAATAATCTCACCTATGTAGAATTCAACTGAAAACAAATCTGTTGAATGTGAAAGATGAAAAAAATGCTATTAATTAGTCCAACAGACCTTGTAGGAATTGTCCTTAAATTTCTACGATGAAATCATTTAGTTAAAGCCTGAGTTGGCAAATAAGCAAAAAAGGACAAAAAGTTATTAGTAATGAGAATGTGACAAAACACTTCACAGCATTATCTCTGAAGAAAATACAAGACATCTTGAATAACTTTTCTCACATCAGATAGCTGTAGGTGTCACAGTGGGAAGAAAGCAGCTTTAAAACAAGATGAGAGCAGCAGCTGATATTATCTGCATTTCTTGCTAATAACCCCTGAGAACCACCAACATGCCGACCGATTTTGTGATGAAGGATTTTACAGATTCTGCTTTGTTTCGAGTTAATCTCCAACACCAAAAACATTCTGTTGCTGCTCTCTGATGTGGAAAAGGAAATCAGAGAGATAAGAATCTGCAGACGTATCTGCATTGCAACATTGTACTGCAAAAAATAATCAAACCAAATACTTTAGAATAGCATGTGTGTTTTGTCAGTTTGTAAGTGAGAAGTTACTTTAAGATGGGTGATGGAGCTGTGGCCAGCCACAAACCTCTGGGTCATATTCTGCAGGTTTCTGCTCTGCAAAGATCACAATCTGATGACTGCAGTTTATGAAGAAGCATTAATTTCAAAGGAATTTCTGTTCATTTTTACATTTTTACATCAGTTGTGTTCAGGGTTATAGCTGATGATAGGTGTGTTCATTTTCATAATGGATAAATATGTAACAATGCAAACATGACATCTGAAAGTTGTCAAAGAGTTGTGCCTCGGTGCATATCCAAGACAAAAGTACTGATGGCAAAGATTTATGTGGTGGTTTGTCTGGAGAGCAGCAGGAAGTGAGGTGAAATCCTGCCTGAAGGCACTAATTTGGAGACTGAGTGATCTGGCACCCTACCCATGTACTTAAAAAGTTCTTTTTGCCAACTCATTCAGCCTGTTTTTCAGTGCAGGTGAACTACACCTGTGGTGAAGAGTGCCTGCTAAGAGTTGTCCTATTGACAGATTTCTCCAGGAAAACAGTTTGCGTTCATTTTACAACAATAATCCACCAACACTGTGACCCACATTGTCCATTATCTTGTAGCTATGGTACTAGCTTCTTGTTCTGAAGTGAGATGTAACTACAGAGCCTTTTTTTATTGCCAAAAACATGCCAGCTATTCTTTATTTATGTTTCATAACGTCTCTATTTATAGGTTTTATGAGTGTAAATTAGCAGTCTCTCGTGTTTTGATTTCTCCTCACAGGTGTCTGCCCTCATGCAGAGAGTCCAGGAATCAGAAGCGCTGCTCAGCACACTACAGCAGGCCTTCAGTGAGGCTAAGAGGAGCACACAGGAGCAGATGGTGAGCAGCATGTTCAGCTGTTAACGCCACACCGCCTGTCCCCGCCTGATGGCTTTATTGTCAGCATATAAAAGATGACAGCCGGCCTGAAAAGCTTCATCAGTTTGTCTTTGTTGATCATTTGCAGCCAAGCTAAGCGGCAGCTTGTGGCTCCTGTCTGCTGGTTTTATTACTCCACTTAATCACTGCTTTTCACAACCAACTGATAAGAAGACGAGGTTAATGGGTTTAGGATGCGCTACACGCCTTTATACCTATTACTGATTGGACTTTATTATTAAGAATTTACTTTTCTTTTTTTCAAAAAGTTTTCAAACAATAGAAGGAGGGCCTATTGGAGAGTAAAATGGAAAATTATATTTATTAATACTATATAAACTGGGAGTGACGAAGAAAAACACTTTCCACAACAACAAAAAACTCAGAAGATACTTGATTGATATGAGTCACAGAAACATTTAGTTTTCTTTTGTGACATTAAAAGTATTTTATGAATTGTAGTATCTTCAAAGAGTCGCTGTGAATGATGAAGCTATGGGCAGGCAGGATCTCCACTAGCAGTCAGTCTTGCAACAAATTGAAGCTTCTGACTGAAGACTGTTGTTGTATGGCAGTCTCATTGGTGTCATAACATGCTAACAGCTCAATTAGACAATAACAGTTCTATCTGTTTTTAACTGTAAATAGAAAGATGTTGGAGTAGAGGATGTGATCCTTACCCACTATGATCATCGGAAGATGGTTTGAACTTCCTCCTCCTTTCTCTGGCTTTTAATCTCTTCTGGGATTGGTGAGCTTT
Organism: Poecilia formosa; assembly: GCF_000485575.1. NCBI lineage: Eukaryota > Metazoa > Chordata > Actinopteri > Cyprinodontiformes > Poeciliidae > Poecilia > Poecilia formosa. The sequence continues at coordinate 1,497,873 of NW_006800091.1, read as the reverse complement.
AGAGAGACTATTCAGCTGCTCCAGGTTGTAAAAAAACAAAAAAAAAACAACAACCCAACTTTGTTGCCACGGTTACAGAAATAAAATTAAGTAAGAGCAAAAATCATTCCTGCTCAATAGTTGGAAAATCTGTTGCTGTTCATGATGCTTAAGCCGAAAGATGAGTTTAAATCACACCATAAATGAAAAGCAACACCCTGGAGGAAATGATGATCCAAGCAGATGTGAAGAATATTTTTTTTTCTTTTCTTTTTTTTTTCTTTATAGGTGGTTTTGTTGAAGTCGAGGGAGCAGGTGGCAGATGAGCTAAGCCGACTACAGAGAGACAACGAGAGCCTGCAGGGGAAACACCGACTGCACCTAGAGCTGCAGCAGCAAGAAGACTTCCAGATGCCCAACACTGTGCAGGTACGCCTTCAGTGCACCTCACAGACTAAATCTAATTCAGTTAATTTACTTAAAAAATAATTATCTAATTGGACTGGTGTAGTCCTGCAACTAACAATTGTTTGAGTAATTGATTATTCTGACAATTAATGGATTAATCGGATAGTATAATTTGCACATTCTGCAGATTTTTCATTTAACAGTTTAAGCTATTAGAATATTAGAAGTACATTAAAAGATGCAAATAAACAAATTCACTTTTAAATAGGAAAATAAACATTTTATTGCCTAAAATGAAACGACTGCAATCCTTTAGTGAACACTTGATCATTTGTAGCAACGGATGGATCTGCAGCTAAAAAATACTTTTAACATCAAACCTTTCTGCTTGACTTATCAATACAGTGTGGGGTTGATCTGATGATTATTTTTTATAAACTGATTAATAATTGGATAGCAAAAGGTGATTAATAGATTTTTTTTTTACAGAATTTGAACCAGATGAAGCTAAAACTATTCCACTTGAGTAGTTTTGGAAAGGATATATTTACAGACAAAGAAGGCTTTTTTTTATCTTATATGCAAAATTCATATTTTTTGGTTGCTAATATGTTGGGGGGGAGGGTTTTAGCAAATGGCCTTTTTGAGTCTGAACTCTCAATACAGTTAACGTTTAATTGATTACTAAATTAGTTGACAATTATTTCATCAATTGATTAATCACGAATAATCCAATTAATTGTTTCAGCTGTTTCTCCTGCAATATAAAAGAAGAACAGAGGTGGAAAGGCGTAAATGTTCCAGTCAGATTTTCTGCTCATGTCCTGGAAATCTCTCAGATAAATGATTTAACAAATACAAATATAGGAAATATAAAAAGATACAACAACTGCATTGTTAAAACATGTGAAAAATAAATGTGAAGCAACTAGTTCAACCCAAACTTCTCATCTTGAGATGAGAAGAAGTTAAAAAGTTCTCAACTGGATTGTTCTGCAGGATCTGCAGGGCCTGGTGCTGCAGTTGCGGGACGACGTTGTGGCGCTGCGGACGGCAGCTGATCACGTGGAGGAGAAGCTAAAAGCTGAGATCCTGTTCTTGAAAGAGCAGATCCAGGCGGAGCAGTGTCTGAAGGAGAACCTGGAAGACACCCTGCAGCTGGAGATCGAGGGCTGCAAGGAGGAGATAGGTGAGAATCTGTAGCATAAACGTCAGGCATCCTGCTGTTGCTGGGCATTTATTTTAAAAAACTCTCCTCTGTTTCTGCTTTTGTTTTACCTCCACTGATCATTGTATTACAGACATCTTGGAAGGTATGAAAAGGCTAAACTTAACAGCTTGTGTGTGTTAGCAGCACACAGTTTCTTGCAAAATTATTCACAGCCTTTGTACTTTTTCACATTTTGTGTATTTTATATGAAAGTTTAGAATAAAGCTGACATAATAGACTCAATTTACTGCAGTTGACCTCTATAATTAGGGATTACTTCAAGTGAAGTCAGGTTGAATACAAATGCATACAATACTTTTTGATTTTTAAATATTTAAGCAATAAATTATTTAATTTCATGATACATTCATGCACTCTTGTCTGGGTTTCTCACATGAAGTTTGCAGTTTCAATGTGACGACAGAAAGTGAGAAAGTTCAATGGGTGTGAAAACTTTTTGCAAGGCACTGTAATTATCAGATTGAGCATAGCAGGCTTCAAAGGGATGGGCCTTTTGTGTCCTCTGCTGTGAGAAAATTCACCTCACTGTGTGTTTGACATTTGTACCGGTTTGTTTTACGGTACAATGCAGATGTCTTAAACCCTCCCCTCATTTCTTGGTATTTTCATATTAAGACAGAATTACTAAAACAAATTTGATCAGGAGTTCTGCAGGCTTTCTGGAAAATTTTCTGTTTTTTTCTGCTCTTTTTCTTTAGTTTTATGATAATAATTAATTAAATAAGCGAGGGATGATTTAAGACTTTTGCACAGAACTGTAGCTTTAGATGTGATTTTATATTCAATGTTGAGAAGCAAATGTGCATGTCCAAAAGTGGGATTTAACAGTATTTCAGGGTATTATATGTTTTTATGATATGGTATTATATGTTACATTGATCAACAACAAAGATCCTTAAATTCAGGAAAATGACTTCATCTGTTTTTTCATGTTTTTTCTTATGGTTTATACTATTAGATTTCATTAATTATTTTAAAATAAATACATGAATGTATTTATATCTATGCAAGTATGGATGGATGGATGGATGGATTGATGGATTGATGGATTGATTGATTGATTGATTGAATTCCCAGCTTAGCAGTGTAAATGATCCAAAACATAACAAATTATTAAAAACTAATTAAATAATTTTTCCTCTATGAAAATATTTTTCTGGAAAAATCTGATGTCTGAACTTTTTTGCTAAAATAAATAAGTGAGTTTACATGTTTTTAAACTAATTGCCTGTTTTCTGAGGGTCCATCAACTTTAAACCCCAGATTGTGTTGATGTTGTTTTTCCAGCCCATCCGGTTCTGGAGGTCCGGTCGGTCTGGTAGTGTTTAGCAGCTCGTTGTGTTTGGTCTGTTGGTGTGTTTCTAACAAGCAGAGCTCAAACTGCAGCCGCTTGGTTAAATAATTCATGAATCAGAACTCCTTTGAGGATGAGCGTCTCTGTCTCTAATGATGCCTCTGTTTTCTCTGCAGCGTCATTCTCCAGCCTGAAGATGGAGCTAGAGAGGGTTAAAGCAGAGAAGGACAAGGTGAGGTTCCCTCAGCCTCTCTGTGTTAATGTGTTCATGTGTACATCCATCTATCCATCTGTACATCTGAACATATCCTCCATCCATCCATCCATCCATCCATCCATCTATCCACCCACCCACCTCTATTCATCCATCCAAGTTTGAAATATTGATGTTCTAAATCTGCAGTAAGGCTGTGATTGGGCCAGCTGTGTCCTCCTGACCCTCTGATGTCATCGTGTTTGTTTTTGCAGCTGCAGAGCTGTTTAGCTGAGAAGACGGAGATGCTGGACAGCCTCCAGGCCGTGAAGATGAGCCTGGAGCAGCAGTTCAGAGAAGTCGCCACTGCAAAGGTTTGTGCTGCTGTTATATCCAACTCATGACATGTTGGGGAAAAAAATCTGTAAGTAATTGAATAAACTGAATATTCTCAATGAAACTGGTGAAATGTGAAATCTTTTGTGTCTTTTTTCCATTTATTCTGTGTGTGCCTACCATAGAGTGCGTTAGAAAGTCAAGTTCTGGACGAGAGAGACAAAGCCCAGCGGCTGCAGACTGAGCTGGACGTTAGTGAGCAGGTCCAGAAGGACTTTGTCAAGCTTTCTCAGACGCTTCAGGTAACCAGAGGCTGTTTAGTTCTTGCTTTGGTCCTGACATATGCAACAGTTTGCCTGTTAGTGAATTTTCAGATCTCTACTCACCCCCCCCACTTCTACACTGAACTCCTCAAGTGGCAGCTTCGGCTTCACCTGATGCAAATTCACCTTTCGCTTTCAAATTATGAATCCATGTATCCAACAAATAATCACCAGATCAGCCCTAAACTGTACCGATGTTGAGTCAAATTGAAAGGGTTGAACTTTTCACATGTTTGAAGTATTTTTTTAGTTGCAGATTCATCCTCTGCAACAAATAAGCTAGGATGAAGGAATGTTATTACATTAATATTTATTTTCTTAATTAAGAAAATAATTGTGTTATTTCTTTATTTCCATCTTTCAACATATTTCTAATATATAAAAAAGGTGCAAATGAAAATTATGCCTTTTTTTTATCCAATTAAAAGGTCTGTTGCAATAAGCAATAAATTAATTAATCACATGATAAATTATAATGAGCACCATAATTTCCATTTGCATGTTTTTCTATTTCTACCAAAAACTGGATGAATAAAATTTTCAGTCTGGTGCTTTGGTCATTTTTGAAAACCTCATAATTAATTTTATATGTTGTTCCTGTTGTTTTATTTATTTGGGGTATTTAGAATGTCTTCCAGTTCCAGTGTTAAATGTTCATTGGAATTTAAAGTTTACTGATCTTTGAGAATGTGTTCTTGCATTATTATATGTTACTTGAAAATAGTCTCAAAACAGCCATTTTATCATTTATTGAAGTAACTTCTGGGACAATTTATCATCCAGCAAAATTTAATATTGTGACAGGCCTAGTGACCGATTAATAAGATGTGAGAAAATGTGGACAATGTGTGAATACTTTTGCACAACCCGGCAGGGGGAATCTCACACCGTTTTCTAGAAGCGCCTAGGAACCGTGATCCAGATAGAAATAATGAAATCAGAATCAGCGTTTGTTTTCTATCCGCAGGTCCAGCTGGAGCGAATACGACAGGCTGAGTCCCTGGATCGGATCAAAGTAATCCTGAATGACACCAACCTGACCGACATCAACCAGCTTCCAGAGACATGATGGCCTCAGACCGGAGACTGGTTTCAGTTTGGTTTCCCTCTCCGCCCCTCCCACCGACCTGCTAACGTTATTATCCGACCCATAACCACACTGGAAGAGTTTGGAATGACAGGAAATCCTGGCTGGCTGTGTACATTTCAAGCCTCTGATGGAATAATGAAGAACACTACTAAAACATGTAAATAACTTGATGTGTGACTGTGGATTGAGAGGCTGGAAGCCCCTCTCTGTGTGATGGGAGGGGTCTGCCTGTGTCATGTTTCTACTGTAGATACGACTGTCTGTATTAGCTCAACCAAAAACAAAGGTTTGTTGTCCTCTAATGCACTTTTCATCTCTCCATCTCCCTCTGTGCTCAAGGCGTTTGATAATCGCTTCTTTAATCCACTTGCTTGTCATTCTTTTGTCTTTTTCTCTGCCCCCTGAAATAATGAAGGATGAAATACTTGCACAAACTTTAACTGGGATAAAAGGATCATAATGCAACCAATACTTTCTATTTCTTTAAGGATTTCCTGTTTTTGGTGCTCATATTGTCCAACAAAAATGTTTCATCATTAAGAGCTTGTGTGGAACATTTTCACATCTCAATTTGTGGGCTTTAGTTTTTCCCTGACAGTCAGAAAACACTATTTAACTCCAGGAACACTTAGAGAAGGAAAAAAAAAGACAATGAGACATCGTAATAGGATGGAATGGATTTTAATTTGCTTCTGTTATGGTTTCCTTTTTTCAGGTATTTCTTGACCTGATGATCTTAACGTCTTTTTGAAGATCTTAAATGTTAGTGGGCAGAAGAAGTGGATTCTTAATGAGCTGTTTTCTCTCCCTCCCTCCTCTGGCTGCTTGTCTTCACTAAACTGTCATGAAATGGTTCGTCTGTCACTACAAGAACTTCTGTTGTCTGTGAACTGATTTGAATTAAATGACCTCAAAAGTTTCGTAGTTCATTCCTATGTGGAATAATGAGTTTCTATACATTTAGAAAAAAACAGAAAAATACAAATTTAACGTTCCTTAACATCAACCATCTTATTTATGATAATAGAGGTGAGAACTTTCAGCGTGTTGGTTTTGTTTTCATAAAATTAACTCAATACTCACCTGCTTACCAGCTTACACTGCAGCAAACTTACAAGTAAAAGTGTTATAATCAGAAACGGGAAGTGAACACGTTAATTAATTACAGGTTTTTGTCCCCAGTTGGAAACGTCTGTTGTGTTTCTGGTACGCCCGTAAATCTGACCCACAAGCAGCATCCGTAGACAACAGCGATGGATGTCTGAATGGATTAAAAATCTTAATTGAGTCACCATTGTCTATGACTACTATTGAAGAGGCATTTTTATTTTCAATATGTAATTAGAGTGTGCCGGTGATTCTTTGTGATTGGTGGACCTGATATAGGTGCAGAGGACCACCCGTCATTGGTCCTCTGCTCATCCCAACCCCTCACACCTTTGCTTTTGAAGGGTTTATTCAGACACATTTAAAGGTGAGTATGACGGCGAGGGGTTTGTAAAGGTGGATTTCCTTTCATTTTGTTCCTAGTTTTCTCCCAGCTTGACTGATATCACCTTCCATAGCATGGTTCAACATCACACCAGAGCAACATTGTTCACAGTAACTCTTCGTTTAAAATTTTACTTTCCATAAACAAGCTTGTAATATTGATTTTAGACACAGTGTTACACGTGTGTTTTGTGAAATAAACATGTTTCCACCAGAGCTTGCTGCTGTTGACAAGCCGCCATACTGAAACGCAAAGTCGGAGTTGAGCCCACTTTCCCAGTGGAAAGTCCAGCTTCGGAAGGCTTTCCAGTTGCTTTTTTTTTTTTTTTTGACTGGTAAATTGCAATTTCCCAGTTACGACTACAACTGGAACGCAGGATTAATAATGAAGAAGTTATTATTAAGAAAAATTAATAAATATGAAGGTCAATTATGTATTAAAGCATCAGGTAAGATTCCCCCTTTTTAAAATCATTTGGTACATTTTAAGTGTATTGACATATTCAATGGGCCATTTATATATTTCTGCTTTTATCTTTTATTATGTCAGTTTCCATCCTCCATACCATACTTCACCAATTACCAAAGTAGGCCTCATTGATTTAATAACCTGTCTTCATAGGAGGTTCAACCATTTGGATTGATGGTATGTTGAGTGTGTCACTTTATGAAATAATTGGTAAATGGGCTTTTTTTTCTTTTATAAGTTTGGTATTTAGTTGTTTTTTACACTTTGAAAAGAAGGAAGAAAAACGGGTATTATGTAGATCTTATTCGTTTATAATTCCTTTGTTATGAAGAGCCCAATGTCATTTATTGGCCTGTAGAAATCTTAATTTTCCCATTTTCTTGTCTGATTCAGTAGTGTGGATACAGATTAGATGCTCTGAGGGGAGGAGCATGACTGTGAAGTTGGCCTCTGATTCTTTGTTGAGGAAAGAGATATTACAGTTTAGTCATTTAGCCCAAGAGAATCTGTGATGCACAGATCCCCTTTAATATGTAATTTAAACTTCCAGTTGACACCAAAAGCTGTTGAAAGTAGGGCCCAGGGCCATTTGTGGCCCCTGAATTGACTTTGTGCTTCCCACAGAAATAGGACAAACCTATGACATTTACATTAAAATGTACTTAGAAAAATGTTAGATGAAACTCAAAGTGATAATCTTTTTCAAAGCCCTGTGGTTTCATAATATTTTCATGGTAAATAGAATAATATGTTGATGCAGTAAAATCTGCTTTTAATTGCTGCATTCAAGCTTTGATAAACACATCAAGTGTTTTAAAGTGAAGACTAACAGATTCTATTTTTATTGATGAGAACAGACATATTTTTGTTTTCTTCAATAGAGGCTCCAATAATAACCAAACTATGCTATTTATTTTCTAGCTTTAGTAAATATTAACATGATAGCCCAAAGGTTCTAAAAGTATTTTACATTTTGTTTTTAGCAGAATAAAGATTGAACAAGCTGTGTCTATGTGACAAATATTCAGATGTATTTTGGTCTGAAGATGATCTTAAAGTTGGGGTCACAAATATACAGTGAGCCATAAGTTTCCATACATAGAAAAAGATAAACATTTTATATTGGACAACCGTTTTTATTTTTGTGGGACTCCCTGTAATCGCTGCACGTCTTGGACCACTTCGTGATTGATCCGCAACATTTCTAGTTTTCTGAAACTTGCAAATAAATTATGCCACAGTGTCATGTGTGATGCTCGTTCCATGTTTTCTGTTAAAGTTTCGTGCAATCTTGTGACTGCTTCCCGATCCAGCCATCAGTATAATTTCAAATCTTTGCTTTTTTTGTCAATCGCATATTCTTGGGTATCTGAAATATATTTAAAAAAATACATTTTTACATTCTCCTATGTATGGAAACTTATGGCTCACCCTGTACAGTCTGTGCTCTTGCAGTCCTCTCCATAATTAACAATGAGAATACATGTATGATATAAGCGAGTAGTGAGATTTAAACAAAAACAGGAATTGAAAATAAATAAGTTGATAACTGTTAGTGTTGTCATTGTACCACTTTTTAGCCCAGTAAAAATGCCTGTAGACTCAGCCAAGAGTTGGCGTTAAAAATCTTTTACATTATTTATTTTGCATGTCAGATGCTAAAAAGAAAAGGAAAACCTTTAACCTAAGCGTTGCTTTTGAAAGTGTTGACAAACTGCCTGCTCGGAAACTAGCAGTCGGAAGCTAACTTCATCGTCGTGGCCGAGGAACTACTCCTATATACAAAACTATTATTTTATTATTTTAACTATTTATTAGTATGTTTTCTAAAGCATGAGCAACTAAGCAGTTGCTCAGGGTCCCAGGCCCACTAGGGGCCCCCCTAAGTGGAACTGATTTTTTTTTTCTTTTCTTTTTTTTTGTGATGATTTCTTTGTTGTCACCCCCCTCCCACTCCCCACCCTCCACACACACACAATTTCCAGATAAAGTTGTTAATTTGTTTTACAACAATATAAATTTGATCATGTAGAAATCATTTTTTATATGGGCAAAAAGAAAACATTATCTTGGGTGCCCCCTTGTGGCCGCGATTGGTCATGCTTCACCGGTAATGTGCGCTGCGGTGCATAAAGTAACTGATTCTTGAGAATAGGGACAAAACAGGTCCTATGGATAAAGCATCAAATTTGAATAAAATATACACAAAATATATTTTTTTCAAATATCTAACTAAGCTAACCTGGGTCATGTGAGCACAACAATGTATATTTTTCTTGTGTTTGCTGAATAAGGTTGAGAAATAATTTTAAAAAATTATGGGAAAATTAAAACCCATTTTGTCCCTATTTTCAAGAATCACTGGTAAGCAAAACAATGCTTCAAAAATGTTGCAGTGACACAGAAAAGCAAGAGGAAGAATATAGAAAGGACAAGATAAAGGTTTGTTTTCATGTGTCTTGGTAATACAGTGTTTATCAAAAAGATTAGTGGCTAATAGAAAATTAGCTTGATAGCAATCTTGAACGCTTCAGTTTCAAAGTCAAACATTTATGTTGCCGTCTTTTTATTTACGTGAAACTGAGTTTTAACTTTAAATACGTTCATTCTCGTGGTTGGCCCTTTATATTTCGGAGGGTATTTTTGGCTGTTTGATAACAGTAATTAAAATTTCACAGTATTTGACATTGTGAATTCATTGTTATTACATGTTCGGAATGTTGCAAACAAGTATCTTGTAACATAAAGAACAAAATAAATTTAACTGAAAAAAAGTTGGATTTCAATATAGCGACACCCATAGACATACCTCTTGTTTTAAACTTTACTTTCCTTGAACAAACATGTAGCATTGATTTTAGACGCACGTGTTACATGTGTATCTTGTGAAATAAACATGTTTCCACCAGAGCTTACTACTGTGAGCCGCCATATTGAAATGCGAAGTCGGCTTTCGTTGGAGTTGAGCCCACTCTCCCAGTGGAAAATCTAACTTCGGAAGGCGTTCCAGTTGATTTTTCTGAATAGTAAGTCGAGATTTCCCAGTTACGGCTACAACTGAATCAATCAATCAATCAATCAAATCAAATTTTATTTGTGTAGCACATTTCAGCAGCAAGGCATTTCAAAGTGCTTTACATAATTAAAATAAAATAAAAATAAAAAACAGCATGTGACATTGAGAAAGAGAAAGACACTGAAACGCAAGATTAATAATGTAAAAGTTATTGTCATTTTATTTATTTATTTTGAATTGGTAGGTTGTTCTGCTTGTGGTTTTGGTGTAATAGAATAGAAATGTGCGTTACTATCTCTCAGTGGGAAAATTAAGGTGTACAAGCAGCGAGGTAAAGGTGAATGGAAGCAGATAGTTAAAAATATTAAAAACAAAAAACGTAACACATAAGACTGTACAGTTAGGCAAAAACTACCCACCTCTCGGCCGGAACGTTAGCTGGAGAGGCACCAGCACCTCCCGACCCCACTAAGGGATGAGGGTGTACAGAAAATGGATGGATGGATGGATGAATAGTTTATAATTCCTTTATTTTGAAGAGCCCAGTGTCATTTATTGGCTCGTAAAGTTCCTATTCTCACTTTTTCTTGTCTGATTCAGCAGTGTGGCTATAGATTAGATGCATCTTTCTGGGGAAACCTGCAAGGGGCGACAAACAGTCAGAAGGATAAATCTGCTCTACGAAGAAGGTGGGGGAACAAAAAAAGGGATGAACATGACTGTGAAGTTGGCCTCTGATTCCTTGTTGAGGAACGAGATATTGCAAAATTGTCTTGTCGTCTAGCTCAATAGAATCTGTGGTGCACAGATCCACTTTAAATATGTAATTTAAAGGTCAAGTTGACCCCATATGCTAGAAGAAGGGTGTTCAAAGTGGGACCTTGGATGTCTAAGGACAAACTACAAATTTTAACTTAAAATGTACTCAGAAAAATGTTAGATGCAACACAAAGGGATCGTTTTTTCCAAGGTTTCTGGTTTCCTTCTATTTTCATGGTAAATAGAACAATATCTATTGACTTGTAAATAAAAGTACATGTTGGTGCAGTAAAATCTGCATTTAATTGCTGCATTAAAACCTTGATACACACATCAAGTGTTTTAAAGTGAAGTTTAACAGATTCTGTTTTATTGATGAGACAGACATATTTTTCAGTTTTCTCAAATCGAGCCCATAATAATAAACAAACTATGCTACTTGTTTCCTAGCTTTAGTAAATACTATGGTAGCCCAAAGGTTCCCAAAATATATTATATTTTATTTTTAGCAGATAGTGTAAAGGTTGAACAAGCTGTGTCTAAATTAATCTGCACTTTTACAAAAACCAAACATTTGTCAGATCTGACAAATGTTTGGATTTATTTTGGACTGAAGGTGATTTAAGGCAGTTGTTCTTATAGCATATAAGTCACATATAGTCTGTGCTCCTGCAGTTCTCTCCAGAAATGAACGAGAATACATATGTATGGTATAAGCGCTTATGAGATTTAAACAAAAACAGGAATTGAAAATAAATAGCTGACCAATATATTGACCCGGTAAAAATGCCTGTAGACTCAGCCAAGATATGGCGTTAAAAATCTCTTTAATTTTTATTTTGTGGTTCACATGCTAAAAAGAAAAAGGAAAACCTTTAACCTAAGCGTTGCTTTGAAAGTGTTGAACTATCCCTTTAACAAACTGCCTGCTCGGAAGCTATCAGTCGGAAGCTAACTTCATCGTCGTGGCCGAAGAGCTACTCCTATTTACAACAACATAATGGAGCCCAGATGGTCGAAGAACGTTTGCATGGGCGTTTTATGGTCTGGGTGTTTGCTAAGCGTTATATTTGGTGAGTGTTAAACCTTAAAATTGATTTAAAATCCCGTTCCGTGACGCCTGAATCAGCGTTAACTGTTTTTTTTCTGTGATAAATCACGCTCGCTAGCCCTGCGATGTTATCATGGTTGCTCCCCCAGCCCCAGACCTTCGCATTAAAACGACTTTGTTTAGTCTTACTGTAACAGCCGATGTTAGTTAAACACCCCGGAGCTGGATTTGTTGCCTATTTATCCCTATTTAACTATCACATGCTGGTCGCCTTGACGTTATAGATGACAAACTTTAAATTGACTGAAATTTGAATAGAGTTCGGTGGCAGACGATGGCTGCCGCCCTGTTCGCGGCTTGCTCTGAACGATAAAGAACGATTCAGGTCGGATACAATCACTGACTGGTTCGGTAGTTTACATCACTGACTGGTTCGGTAGTTTACATGTTTTCGAATCTCTTCTAACTAATAAAATACCTGTTAATATAAGCAATTTTATAATTAAACAGGGGCTTTATGTTAGCCGTGTTTACCTACGTGTCACCCAGTGGGGGGAAAAAACCCTTTAATGTTAATTTCAGCGAGGATGCTTTTATTTACAGTATTTTAAATAAACTATTTTGTTATGCTTCACTCACAGAAGCTGCTTGTTGTTTTTACTGCAGCACCACATCAGCCGTGTTGGTGCAAATCTACAAGATAAAATAGATTTTTGTCCTTTCACTGAGACTCACACATGTTGAGGTGTTATAATGTCGTCATTATCAACACATCTGAAGATCGGGAGCATAATCGGTTGAAATATTGTTGCACAGTAATTGCAAATTTATACAACTTTATAAAATGTTATAAAAGTATTTGTTTGCAAAACGGAAAACAGATGTAGTTAGATTAAGCGTAATGTTTGCACTACTTATTCAGTTTACATCACACAACATTCCATCTCAAGACACTTTACAAAAAATAGTGAATTTAATTTAATCTTAAGGTTATTCCACTTCATCCTAGTTATCTAATTAGCTTCAATGAAGAGTGAAAAACTGAGGAAGTTAAAAGTTGAAATACCAGCACCTGATGTCAGTTAGAGAGTTTGGATGAAGATTAATTTAGAAAATAATTATTTCATTGATGTTTTTTTCCCCTGACAATTAATCAATTAATTAGATAATGAATGCTTGATCATTTGTAGCAGCTAAAACATACTTCCAACAACAACCTGTGAAAAACTCAGCTCTCACTGTTGGACTTAACATGAAAAAGATGTGATTATCTACACTCATCTGTTGATTATTTGAGATTAACAGATTTTTTAAACAGAATTTAATCTGCGTATTTAGATAACATTTTTTTATTTATCTTAAATGCAAAATACATGTATATTTTGTTCTGCTCTGGGTGTGTTGTTCTTTCAGTAAGTAGCCTTTTTAGTCTATTCTCCAGTTAGGGATTAATCAATTACCTGACTAATTCACGATTATTTGAATAATCAATTAATCCTATTAGTCATTAGCAGGTCCTAAATTCATGTAACTCAACATGCTGCTATGACACCAACACTCTGTGAACAACTAAGTACCTCCCACGATTTAACTTGTAAACCCATCGTTAGCAGTAACATCTGATGTGGAGTGAGTGTAGGTCGCTCTTTTTTCCAACGTTGCTTCAGTTTATTGAAGATTTTTCTGCATTTCAATCAAGTGGTGGCCTGGACTTTTTTTTAATCAATTTTTGCCTCCACTCCAGATAAATAAAATTTGTTTATACCCAATAATGTTACATGATGTATTGAAAAAATACAACTTATTTTGATTGAATTCTAGTACAGGAAATGTGTTGGCATTCTTTAAAAAAATTAACTATTTAGTTCACATTCTTGGGTTTTAAAATAAAGAAAAACATAAAATCTTTGCAAAAGGAGGATGTATAGATTTTGTTCAAGGGGATGTTATGGATATCTTCAGGTAAAATTATTTCAAAAGCACAGTTAGGATTTTCAGCAAGATATGGGACAATGTTTTAGGGCAGGGGTCCCCAAACTACGCCCGCGGGCCGGATCCGGCCCGCCTCCACATTTGGTCCAGCCCCCTGAACAATACCAGAGAGCGTTCAGATTTTTTTTTCATTTATTGTATTTTCCGGTTTATATGTGGATTTTTCTTCAACCACCAGGGGGCTCTTTAGCAGGAAGTGTGTCCTGTAAACTGTGGGTGTTTTGTTTTGCATGGCACATTGCTGCCATCTGTTGGACTTTTAGGGAACTGCTTGACTTATATGTTATTTAATCAGTAAGGTTGTTTGCTAGCTGTAGAGCAGATGTGTAGCACGTGTCTGTTATGAACGCCGCATTCCAGGTTGAATTCTTCGAAGCGATGCCTGTAAGTAGCAACTTATACTTCAAAACGAGCCTTTATGTTAACATATGAGAAATTAATATATTATAGTTACATTCCGTCAATGGAATGTATACTAGTTAGTCCCAGTGACGTTTCACTCATGGTTTTTGCCCATGTGCTTTCTGGGTAAAAATAAATTGAGAAACGAAGCCCCCCCACCCCGTCAACAATTTCCGGCCCCCCACCAGAGAAGGGAAAAGTTATGTGGCCCTCACAGGAAAAAGTTTGGGGACCACTGTTTTAGGGTGTTTTTCCAACCTGATGGTCCAATAGACTCGGTTTGATTGGAGTCCAAAGTTGCAACATTTTTTACATTTTCAGCTGTTGCGGTTCGTTTTCCTTTGAAAAACTAGTTCCCCTCCTGGTCTGTGGTGGCGCCGCACCAAGAACCACTGAAGGAAATGACACAAAAACCTCTGAAGAAGACAATGAGCGCAACTTCCTTCTTCACAAAATGTAAACAAAAACGGAGAGGTGTCAGATATTAGCTGTTGTAGAATTTCTCTAGCTAGCGTGTTTGTTTTGGTTGTACCCAGAATGCAATGTTCTATAGTCCACTTCCTGCTTTTGGAGCGGTCGCCGGTCTGCTTGGTATTCGCATATCATGATGCGTAACCTTGGCAACTAGATATTGTTTTTACTTCTGGGAACAGCTGATTAGCATCTGAAAGCTAAAATAACACCCGAACTCCTCCATCAATTAATAATTTATTGTTTCCCCTACTCAAGCATCTCTCTGCCTGACTTTCTAACAATGATTTAAAGAGGAGTGTCAAAAGCAAAGGATGTGGATTAGCAGTGCTTGCCAACAACTAATGGTGTCAGAGGCCTCTTGAAATATGTTACAAACTGACTGCTACTGGTTATCCTTTCTGCCCACAGTATTACCATCCACAACAACTCTTTGAAGACACTGGGATGATTAAGAGTTCTAATAACATTCAACTTCCCTTTGGGATAAATAAAGTAGTTTTGAGTTGACACGAATTGCAAAGAGCAGCTCAACATATTCACAAGTATAAAAGTGCATAAGATCAAATGAAATTGAGCATCAAAGCCACAATAAGGAGCTTTAAAAATATCTGCTCACATGTAAACACAAAACTGCTGCCTGCATGTTTGTCAAATCCAAAACAGCCTGAAAACCTTTCTTACTAGAAGCTTTAATGGTAACGAGACGTTCAGTCTTTTTTGCAGAATATGGAACATCAGCGCCTTGCATTTTCCTCTTGAGTCATTTGGGAATATTTTATGCAGCATATCCACACATACTTAGCAGTTTGAAAATAGATCTTTAGTCCTCAGGCAGCAGCTTAACAAACTGAAACTTGCAGTCTTTTTTTTATTTACAAACTCTTATCTTCAAAAGTCTAGCGTGCATGCAATAAGAACCGGTTTGCTCTCAATCTTACTCCGATGTCAGTTGATATGGAGGAAATGAATGACGAACACTTCCTTCTGTTTTTTTTTTGTGTGAAATCGTCTCCAACTGAAGCTTTAATGATGTTAGAGTTGTTTGTCTTTCTGATGCTCTGGATTCCCTGCAGCCTCAATAATCGACCTTTTTAGATCCTTTGCTTGCAGCCAAAGCTGTGAAAGTCACATGTTTGAATATGTCAAGTGATTTGTTTTTATAAATTTTTACTTTAGAAATATTGAACCTTACTTAAGGCAAGTTATTAATTACTATTATGCGATTGCTAATAAGTTAATTCAAAAATAATCAACAAACCAGCTCTACGCTGTATTAAGTCGAGCAGAAATCGCTAACATGTTAGCAGTATGTTTTTAGCTGCAGATGCATCCATTGCTACAAACGATCTGACTTTAATCTCACAATTCTAACTTTAATTTCAGAATTCTGACTTTAATTTTCTGAGTTTATAAGTCATAATTCTGGGGTTGAAGTCATAATTCTGAGAATACTGTCTTTAGTCCATTGTATAAGAAAAAATAAGGAATTCTTTTCTTAAAACAGTCTCCCATATCTTGCTGAGAAGTTACTTTAAGTGAGTTTTGTCTTATTTCTAGTGAACTAAGCTACCTGTACTAGAAACTAGACTAAAAACATCTGATAAGATATTTTGTTTTTGCAGTCCAGCTGCTTGTTGATACATGTTTCTTGCAACCAGATAAGGTCCTGGAAGCTGTGATTAGATGATAAGAAAATAAACCTTCGGTTATCAAAGTGGGTGTAAACATGGCCGATACCTTTCCACACACCAACCAGATAAAAACTTTTCTTTTCTGTTATGAATTCAACCTAATCTCCCTGCAGCTCATTGTCTCCCCAGTGACCACCTGCTGAGCTCTGTGCTGTTGTTGTTTCAGCTCTGCAACCGACCCGCTGTTGACATCCTGTTACTAACGCATTCCCTGACACCATTCTTTCTTTTCTTTTCTCCCACCAAACAGTCACAGGACCTGCATGTGCAATCACCATATACGCCGACTCTGAAGTGATTGTGCAGAACGGCACAACGGCGGTCCTGCGATGCACCTTTGACTCCAGTGAAGTGGTGACCAAAGCCACCAGTGTGAGCTGGACCTTCCAGTCCAATCAGCCCGACAGTCAGTACTACTCAGCTCCATACGTGGTGAGTCCCAGCTGCTGCTGCTCGTGTCCTTTCTGGAACATTTCCCACAATCCCAAGATGTTTTCCTGCCACTGCGATCTGTCCTGCCACTGCGATCTGTTAATAAAGGCTTCAACTGTTCCTCAGGGATGAATGTGATGATTTGGTGTCAGGCTTTGGTTTTGCATGCTTTTTTCAGATTTTTTTGTAGCATGTTTACATCATAAAGCTGCATGTAAACTGAAGCTGCTTGTGGTGTTTATATTCGGGTCACAGCAAGCAAGTTAAATTGCTTTATGACACTGATTTAAAAGAAAAATACAATTTTTCAGACAATTTATTGTCGGAAGGGACAGTAAAATAGGTTTATTGTCATTACATAAAGACACAACAGTGAATTTGGCAAGAAAAGGTCTAAAACGTGTGATTATGCATATATGTACAGGCATATACAGATACATACATTCATACAAGTGTTTCTGGTGCAGCTAAAAAAATAGAAAACATACAAATAGCAGCATATTGCTAAATATGAGTTGTAAAAATTAGTGGAAAGTAATTCATGACATGATTTTAAAAAGGTCTACACCTTTTATAAAATGTATATTATGATATGATTAATCATTTAATCAGATAAAAAAAGGTACATTCTGCAGTCTTTTTCATTTAAGCAGTTAAGCTTTTTTGTACAACATTAGGAAAACACTAAGAAGCAAATAAATAATTTGATTTCTTTTTTACAATATATTGCTTGAAATGTAGTAACATAGCACTCCTTTAGTGTACATTTGATCATTTTTAGCAAGAACATATTTACAAAGTGTTTTTTTTTTGTCTTAAATTCAATGTTCATATTTTTTGTACAGATTTGTTTTAATTGCTGCTCTGTGTTAGGCTTTTGGCAAATTGGCTTTTTTAGTGTCTGAACATTCCAGTTAGTGATTACTATATTACTAAATTAGTTGACAACCATTTCAATGATCACAATTAGTGCAATTAATTGTTTCAGCCCTAAAGCTAGGCTCATTATTTAAAAATATTAAAGCACCTGGAGCAATACTAATATCCTTCAGGAATCTGTTGTCTGAAAGGAAAGCAAACCTAAATGAACCCAAAAAGTGTCTAGTTAATGGAAAACCTGACTCTCAACCTGTTTTTTTTTGTTTTTTTTTAGCAGCCCGTTTTTGTTTACAGACAAGTCTGGTCGGGAGCCTCCCTTTCTGCTCTGATCTCCTGCAAAATGTAATGACACAGCCTGGGGGTCTTTAATTTGAGGGGCAGTCTTGCCAGAACAGATGTATGCCGTCAGCATCTGGAGAATGTGTGTTGCACAATCAGCTGAGCTAAAAGCATCTATTTTTTTTTTTCCTGAAGTTTCAACACTTTCCTGTTTAACAAAATCCTCTAAACTAAGAACTCCATGAATCGGAGATGTTTGAACATCTCAAAAGAAACGTTTATCTTTTTCTTTTGACTTTTTGAATCATTTTCTGTCCCAGACAAATCCTGCATAATGTGCGGTTTTTGTGTGAGACGAATTAGGAACTTGAACAAGTAGAGAATAAGTAGAGGAGTGACAGGTTTAAAAAGAAATTTGTAATTTTTTTAGCTGCTTCGCACTTGTCTTTGTCAGATATGAAAAGTAGCCGTCTGCCACTCTGGACAATTCGTTCTGACTGTGTCAATTCAGGTCCTGCTTCGGTAAAGAAGACAATTAGAGCCACTAGGAAAACTACAACAAAAAAATAATTCTGACTTTAACCTAAGATTTCTGACATTTGATTTCAGAAGATTAAAGTCAGAATTATTTTGGTTTTTTTGTTTTTCACAGGCGCTACACCCCTCTGGTATTTCTGCATCTGACGTTTTCCATTTTCTGTTTTTAGTCTCAGATTTAATATTCTTTCCTTTTTTCTAGATTTTATACTTTTCTGACGGAAAAGCATATCCAGGACAAGAAGAATTCAAACACAGGGTTCAGTTTGTCGGAGACATCAACAAGAAGGACGCCTCGATACAGCTGAGTCCGGCTCAGTTCAGCGACAACGGGACCTTCTTCTGCGACGTGAAGAACCCGCCCGACGTGTCGGGAACTCAGGGCCGAACGGAGCTCAGGGTCGTTCAGAAAGGTAGATTTAAAGATGTATTCGTCTATGTAGATGTTCTTAACGTGACAGTACTATTTTCAACTAATATAACAGTGACATAATAATGTGAGAATACCCACTCAGATATGAATAACTTTAATTTTTAAACAACATTTAACACTGAAACCAGAAAACATTTTAAACTTCCAAAATAAAACAAAGCAAATGAAACAATAATAATTCAGGGTTTCCCCAAAAAAACTTGCTAAGCCCTGTGGTTGGGCCGCTTGTGCAGTCATTCATTCAGTAGCCTGTCATGTTTTTGAGTTAAATTTTTAAAGTTGACAGGAAATTTGAAAATATCACCTGATAATTATGTGTTATTAGGAGATTAATACTTGAGTTCTGACTATAAAGTCTTAAAAATTTGACATAAAAAGAACTAAAATAAATAAGCTATGCTTAGCATGTTGGGGACCCAAGTAAAGCCTGGTGGCCTGCCAGGTTTATGATACATGGGGGGGAATCCCTGTAATTAAAATGGATTATGAAGTCTGTGTAACCAAAGTTGTATTTTAAAAAAAATAATTATTCAGCTTAGATGGGGAAAACAGGCAAAAGTGGCAAGTAGTGCAGACTGACTACTTCATCCTGGCTGTCAAATGCTTACAGCATTTCTCAAAATGGCGGCTTTTCAGCGATATTATTAAAGGGGGGCATCTTTTTGATGATTGTCATCCAAATGAGATTTATTTTGCTCATTTCAATTTACCATTATTGATTTATTGCAAATAAATACATACTATAAATGTTAAGCTGAAAGAAAATACAGCCAAAAAGCGTTCAGTAAAATGAATACTGCTCTTGAAATTCATTCCCATTTGTAATTTGTTTCTGTAGGACGCCAGAAAGACGAAGTGTGATTTATATAATAAAACTACGAATTGTAACTGCATTTAATCATATTTTAAAATTTACTGATATTTATTGATGGTTTCATTAGATATATAAAACTAACAATACAGGCAGTTTTCGGGGTTTTAAACATTAACTGGAATTTGTTATGAGTGGTAAATAAAAATATAATAAGAAATTTATTGCGTCAAATGATAATACGATAAATGCCATATATATGCATATATGTACTTATGTATGTATGTGTGTGTTTCTTTTTTCAATTTTTTCCTGAATTAATTGCATTGAATTGCAACAGTAGAATGATAGAAAAAGTACAAAATATTTTATATTTATCTAAACAGAGAATAAATTATATCATCCTCTTTTTTTCCCAAAAGTTTGTTTTTCTTTATCTTAAAATGTAAAAGTAATAAGGTGTGTTTTTGTAAATAAAGTTTTCTTTTGTAGATATTTATAAAAACAAATAGTTTTATGGCTCTAAATCATAAAACCATAATGTGGGTGAATTAACTGCAAGAATGGCTCTTTAGAATGGACAGGGACAATAACAGAGAATTAAAACTTTTAGTTCAGTTGTATTGTTTTGGTATTGGAGAATTTACCTTAAAAATGCTTAAAAAGTGCTTGAATTTTAGTGCGGGAAAAGTGGTATTTGTGATATTGCAGATTAAAGTTTTTTTTTAGGTCTTGCTTAATTTTATTTATGTCTATCTGTACATTTAGGACTAGCTTCTCTGTATTTGCAGGCTAAACAGATTTAGGCTACATTCACACTGCAGCCTGAAGTGACCCAATTCCAATTTTTTTGTCATCTGATTTTTTTGGCGTTATTGTTCACACTTCCAAATGTGACCTGTATGTGTTCTCCAGTGTGAATGGCAAACGACCTGAAAGTGTCCCGCATGCACAGTAGAGGGCACAACAACGTCACACATGGAGAGCGTGCACAGTGTTTTGCCAACCACCATAAAAAAGAAGTAGTGCTCAGTGTTTGCGGAAGTAAACATGGATGCTAACGTTGGAGCATAGCTTATGATTTTAAAGTTGTTGTCCGAGCAGAGCAGCATATTAACAACGTAATCCTTATAATGACCCAGAACCGGACGACTTATGGGTCTTTCTGACACCCTTTTGTAACGGCCTGACTTGCAGAATTCTTGCAGTTGTGACATTAACTGGAATTTGCTCTGGATTTTTACAGATGTTTTTTAGGGTTGTCAGAGTAAAAAAAGTTTGAAGAAAAATTAATCAGCTTACGAGTCTGTTTAGATCAAAATTAGCTCCAATTGATTAACTAAAGATGGGCACTTAGACCTTCTTCTAGTGTTGTAGTTCAGCCTCCATCAAGCAGAGGGCGCTGCTGGTTAACTGCAGTCTGTGGTACAGAAACAAAGATGGCAGCAGGGCCAATATCAGAACTGCAAATTCAAACGGTATAGAGTCCAGCGTGGGAAACAAAATGCACTTTATGTGACTCTGTTTTGAAATATAAGCACTCAAAAAGCTCCTTAATTTATCACCTTAATGGTGCTCATTCAACTGAACTGCATGACGGAGCATCAACTTTTTGTTCAGTTATGCTCCTTTTTGTGTTTGAACACTTAACGTGTTGTTTCAGGGGGAATGCAGTAGGAAGGAACAAGCAGGCCCAGATGTGTCTGCTTGTTGTTTGTATCCAGCTACATGAAGCGAACAAGTGCATGTGATGACTTGTCATCTATTTGGCTCAGCGGCGTTTCAGATCCACTCTGGTGGGAGTTGGTTCAGCATGCTAAAATAGAACGATAGCTGGAGGCAAACACGCCTCTCTTCCTCTTTTCTCTTTCAGTCACAGCGTCTGCTTTGGCTCGCCTTTCCAATACTGATGATTAAAGTTAACTTTTTGATTTCTGTACCATAATTATGTCTGAATAGCCTATAGAAATTAAATTGAGTAGGCTTTTTTCTACATAAAATAATCTTGTGAACTGGACTTCCTGTGCACTAACCAGAAATAGGTGGGAGGTGGAAAACTGCAATTCTACCACCAGGGGGAGAAAGTGAGGACCATTCCAGGGGACCCTGACCGACAGGGGTCCCCCACAAAATATGTTTTAGTTTGTTTTTGTGTTTGTTTTTTAAGAAACATAAACAAATTTGGGGCCCTATCAAGAGCTAAATTAATCATATTGTGTTTGTTTACAGTTGCTTTTAACAGTAAAAATTAAATGTTGCCCCTACCGTACCAAAAAGCACACATACACATTTGCACTGAACACCCTCCTGGATCTGCATGAAATGGTTTGTTCCTGCTGGTGACGGTGTTTAGCAGCAGTTAGTAGAAGACAAGAAGTCTACGGCAGCTACTACGCTGCCAAGAAAAATAATAGTCAGGTTTCAAAGAGAGAGAGAGAAAAATAAACGAGTGTCAATGTGTAACCCAGTTTTTCTCCAAGAGAGGTGGGTAGACTGTGTGAGATTATCAACCATTTAGCATAGTTAGCTTAGCTACAAACTACTTTTTACCTCCATTTCTCTAGCATTTAATGAAGGAAAAAATTAATCAACTTATTCATATATTTAACTTGTCCCTGTACCTTTTACTACACTTAACAACAGATGAGTCAGTCAGCAGCAGCTCTAACCCCAACATCACTATGTTGTGACAGTTTGGTATGAGATATAATCTGTGAAAAATTTATTTCCTCTGCCTTCTCCCAGTGCTATCTAGAAGCAACCAATCAGAGGCAGGAGGCGGGTTTTAGCGCTGTCAATCACAATCTCGTGGCTGCTCATTCTTCCTCCCCCCAGCTAGCATAGTCTGTTGTAAATGCTCAGTCTAGTTAGCATAGCTACCACTGTCAGCAGATAAACAGTTTTCCTGTAACAATAAGTTGTTTCTCAGCCATTAGCACATTTAGCAGTGAGTGAATGAGGTTGGATGAGAGCTCTGAGACCCTCCTGGTTCTGATTGGCTGTTTTTGGTCAGAACAGTACATCACTTTAGGCAGTAATATTAGCTCAGGGAGGGGGTGGAGGAGATTGATCTTTTCACAGATTATCTGTCTCATAACAAACTGTCACGACATGGTGACAGCTTTAATAAATATGGACAAAACATATTTTTTATTGACATTTTATACTGCAACTTGAACAAAATGCAACAACATAGCATTTTATTGAGAAGTCTGAATTGCTTTATGTATATTTTGGACGTCGCCTGTGATGTGACTGTTGCTGGTGGGGAGAGACATTTTATTAATTTAAAACTAATATAAAAAAATAGGCAACCTATTTGCATACAGTATGTGGACTGTTGCATGTAAAATTCACTAGCAGTGAACGTTGTGCTAGTATTAGCAGTGTGGGGGGATAAAATTTTTTGTCATGGTCCTCAAGATAACTGGCGACGCCGCTGACTACCATTCTTATAATGTGTTAACGTCTGCATTTTGTTATCATTCTCACATCAGTTCAACCCTCTGGGGTCACCATTTTATGCCATAATTAACTTCAGTGCTCTACAAGCATAGCAGAAATATTTTTATCTTTGAATTTTTACCAACCAGCTTTAGCAACAGTTTTTTTTATTTTTGTTAAAGAAAAATAAATAAATGAAATTATTTATTTTTTTATTTACAGCGTGATTTATCCAAGCCTGGGCTTTTAAAAAATGACAATATCCTGATGCAGATTTTGTTTTTAAATAAATTGTTCAACCTTTCTGCATATAACATAGAATAATTAATAATAAATAGTTCAAGTTTACTTTTATGAATGCTGTTATTAACTCGAGCCACTAAAAACATAAGCGATATATATAATTTTCAGAGTTATTTTAATCCTGTTTGTTGCATCTTTAGTGACTGAAATCTATCTTTGATGGCTATTTATGCTAGGGGATAGATATTATTAAGTGTTTTGTTTTTGTATCCCAAAAGTCTTTCTCCATTTTTTTACGCATAATAAAGACTTTGGAAACATGATGGAAAAACACAATATGGCAAAACCTTTCACAATTTGCAGCCGAGTTAATGCACAGTTACAGTTCAGTCAAAACAAAACACCATCTGGAGACCCATCTGGAGGGTTGAAATTTCTTCTGTTTTGTGTTGTTTGGTGTTAGGTATGTTACTTTGAAATGATCAAACTGTTACATTTAGAAATGTCTACTTAATAACAGTAGTGTGAACATAGTGATTGCTTTGTCAGAGATATTGTACGATTTCAGAACCTGCTTCATTTGAAGAAGGCACAAATAATTTTCAAATCACCAAATAAGTTCCAGAAAAAAAGTTTTCCAGAGAAAGAGGGCGTGAGATCTCAGTACAAAATATTCATATTTTTCTTTATTTTTTTTTTTTATTTACATAATGCTTTTTGTTTACTTTAGTTCATTTCAAAAGTAAGACTTTTATTTATGAAACTCATTTGTTGAATTCTAGGCAACATGTTTTGCAGGAACTGGCGACAAAAGTAGCTCTTTGAATTGAAAAGTTTGCTGACCATCAGCCTAGTCAAAGCACAGACCACTCAAGTTGAGAATATCTGATAAAACCTTAAAGCTGATTCACTGTTCAGATTTGTATTGAATCATTTTGTAAACTTATATTTTTTCCTTTCCCCTTCACTATAATGAACTGCTGTGTGTGTTTCATGTGCAACACATTAAATCACAAAAAAATACACAAAAAGTTTAGGTTGGAACATGAGGAAAATATGAAAAAGGGCACGAATATTTTTATAAGTCGCTGTAAAGACAAAACAAATTTCTTGAGATTTATATGAAATTTTGCTTTGCTGTGTTTGCTGTTCCAGCAGAGTCTCTCCCTCAGACCAACACTAAGATTGTAATCTTAGCAGTGTGTGGTGCTTTAATTCTGCTCATCGCCGTCGCTATAGCTGCCTGCTTCGCCGTACGGGTGATTCAAAACCGGCACGATTACGAAGGGTGAGTAACGCTGCTCTGCCTGATCCCAACACAACTTGATGCTCTATTCTATGCAAACGGTTTGTAAAAGTGCAGAAAAGAAACGTTTCTTTTTCAGCCATGTTCATCAAATTGTTTGGAAAAAGTAGGAATATTTAATATTTTACTCTTTCATCTAGTTTTTAAGTTCCAGTTATTGTCACTGTTGTTGATTCTAATTGTAAATCCAGATATTTATTGGCCTTTAATCGCCTGGTTGATTGTATTGGTATTGGCTGCATGGTTTGGGTACTTTTGTGGGCTTTTCCGAAGACAGTTGTCTTCTTCTTGATTTTAACTCCTTCTGCATGGGAGCTGCATCTTCTCTCCACTTGCTAAGAAAGAATAATGAACAAAACTTTGGATGCTTTAACTTGATTGTTAAATATTAAACTACACTTTGTACTGTCTGAGGTAGCTTGATCATGTCTTGCATGTCAACACTGAATGTAGATTTTAACCTCACACTTGATAGACAGTGTTAAACCTGTGCAGAGAGGGGAAGGTCTCTTGTTTGAAGCAGTGGCTGCTTTGATTGGCGATCTTTGGGGTTGCTGTTTGCTCTGGTGTCAGTCATTGTTCTCCATCTCTGTGTCCTAACAACTAACGCCATTCTAACATTTTCATTTAACATCACTAGCAAACCTGCTGTGAGCAAAGCTGCACATTGTCTCGTCATTCATTCGCTTACATGCAGTCGTGTAACCTGATGTAACCTGTCAGCTATTCTCCTTAAGGAACAATTTTCCCCCCCCACTGTTGGCTCAATAAAAGTGTCAATAAATCTAAATACATTTGAAAATAAAGTTATTGTGAGCAGTTCTATGATACAAATCACACTTCTTTATGTTACTGATGTCCTAAAGAAGTGGATTACAAATGGGAATGTTTTTTAAGAGCAGTATTTGTGTTTGTGGGGCTATACGTTCTGTGACACACAGTCGTTGCCATATAGATACCTAAAAATAATGTCATAACTAGTCTTTATCACTTTTATCGTTATCACAATAGTACCGCAAAATATTGACTTAAAGTGATAAATAAGTCCATATTGCTCACCACTAATATCTTGCGTGCCTCCATATTTAGTCTTCATACATTCAAGGTTTGTGTTGTCTTGAGCCAAGGAGCATTTACAAAATAACAGAAATCAAAGGCTAAGAGTGGATCAGAACCAAATTTGATGGAGTCAGAGTATAAATGTTTATGCATCTTTCATTCACAGAAACATGCTTAATCACTGCCTGTGTGGATTATGTGACTATTACATCTCTATCTACTCATGTTTACTTAGAAAATGTTAGCAGAAGGTCCTGCCCTGATGGAGATACCTTAGCAACCTATCTTTTGTCATATAAACTATCTATTGTATTCACAAAATTTAAGCTCAAGAAATTTGTTCTCATGATTTAAAAAAAAGTGAAGAAAATGTCTCAGACTTGAGACATTTCGCTGCATCCTCAGGTTATTAAGCCTTGTTTTCATTGTAACATTTTAGAAATGATACATAGAAAGTTAATTTTCTTTCAATCAAAGAAGTCACTTTTAGATTGAGGACTAACATGTATAAAATTTTGATAACACAAAAAAAACATACTTTCTAGAACATTTATGTTTCTTTAATAAACATGCACATTACTTTCTAGAACTTGGCAGTTATTTTCTAAAACCCATAGGTTACTCTTAAAACTTTTGGGTTACTTTATAGAACTTCTTGGTTGCCTTCTAGAACTTTGGCATTACTTTATATAACTTACAGGTTACTTTATGGAACTTTTAAATTATTTTCTAGAATTACAGGTTATCATGTAGAACTTTCACATTATTTTGTAGAACCTACATTATTTTGTAGATCCTATTTTGTAGGATCTAGAACCTGTAGGTTCTAGATCCTACAGGTTACTCTTAGAACTTTTACTTTCCAGAACTATTACATTTTCTGAATTTTGGTTTCCCAGAATTTAAACATTACTTTCTGTAACTGCTATCGAATGTAATGTTTACTTAGACATAACTTATTTTTTCAGAACATGCATAATATCTGCCATAAATTTGCCTAGAACTAACAAGGAATAAATTAAATGTTAAGCTGCAGCAAGTCGCATAATATAGTGCAGCGTGGCCCCCCAATTTAATTTGGGGGGGCCATAATACCATCCAAATCCCATTAGTTCAGCTCTGACCTTCTCACAGCTGCTTTGTTTCATGTGCCCATCACTCATTGCTTTTATTTTTGTCTTGTGTCCCGTCATGTGTGTTTATGTTACTTTGACTGTGCACTGCTGGTTGCTCGACACCACTGCAAATCGTAACCCTAAACTAGATGTACGTCCCTGGAAGGCGCGAGCTCTGAAGCTCCGCGGCCGCTAAAGAAGGCGGAGTCCAGCCGGGAGGGCACCAGGTCGACCAGCCCCTCGGGTCCGCTGCAGGTAGGAGCTCCAGGACGAAGAAATCCACCGGGTGCCACTCTTTCAAAGGTTCTAGTCCATTTTAATGATGTTTCTGTAAATTTAGGCATGTTGTCAGGTCTGTCAGAAGTGAAGACCCAGATTTACGATTGGTTCTGGTGTGCCGCTTCGTCAGGTTGGTTCTTGAAATGACCGATTTAGGTTGATACAATAACAGGTTTTAAGTTATTTTGGTACTGTGCTGTTCAGTGATTTATAAACTAACAGATTTATTTTAAAGTCTATTGTCTGAGCTACAGGGAGCCAGTGTAAGGACGTTAGAACTGGGATGAAGTGCCCCATCTTCTTGGTTTTAGTGAGAACATGACCGGCAGCGTTCCAGTTCAACTGCAGCCGCAGGATTGATTTTTTTTTTAGGTAGACCTTTGAATGCACTGTTGTAGTAATCAATGAAATATAAATTTTTAAATATATATTTTAAACATATTTTCAAACTGGGAAAAAAAGGTTGGGAAAAAAAATCAAACGTTCCCGTTTTCAAGATATTTTTAGTTTCACATCTTTTTTTAGGTTAAATATTTTTTTTCTTTGTTTCAAACTTTTCTTTTGTTTCGGTTAAAATAATTTTTTAGC
The DNA here is from genome assembly GCF_000485575.1 of Poecilia formosa. Taxonomy (NCBI): domain Eukaryota; kingdom Metazoa; phylum Chordata; class Actinopteri; order Cyprinodontiformes; family Poeciliidae; genus Poecilia; species Poecilia formosa. The sequence goes on along the minus strand of NW_006800091.1, from coordinate 1,470,269 downwards.
TAAGAAAGTTTTTTTTTTTTTTGTATGACAAACTTTCTGGTCCCAATTTAGCCCCATACCTGTTTGTTAATTTGCTTCTGATTATGTGAATGTTTTGATTTCTACTCACCGGTTTTCCTCTGTTGTGTGCGTTTTGTTTTGTGCTTCAGGGCCCGGTGATATACGTCCAGTTGGATCACTCAGGCAGTAAAAACTCGTTCCATAAGATGGAGCCCGTGGTCTACGCTGACATCCGTAAAAACTGAAGATGGGGACCAAAACAAAAAAACTAAAAGAAAAGAAAAGAAAAAAAAAAAACAAAAGAAAACATAGTAAAGTATGAGACCTCTCATTTAGCTGCTCTTGGGAAGGGTGGGAAAGGTTTTAACAGGGACAGAACTGGTGCAGTTTCTCTCTCTACTCTCTTCTTTCTCCATATTTTGTCCTATGAAAGCATGTTATATGATAAACTAATGTATTAGTTGTTGACTTAAAGGAAAAAAAAAAAGCTACGAAAACACTCCAGTTGATACTACATCATATCAGCCTTTAAAAATTTCTCCAACACAGGGATCAAAGTAAAAATAATGCCTTCATTGACATCATTCCAAGTGTAAATTATTTTATTTTAACCCTTAAATTGTTGTGCCCCCCCTTAACCACCTAGTCGCCTCAGACATGCCCAGCATATTACAGATCTGCAGGCTGTTGCACCAAGTCAGCTAAAATTTACTGACTTCCATGTCTTAACAAGTGAAGGCTAAAGTCATGCAGAGATTTCTGTTTCATCAAATGAACAATCAGTTTCAGTGAAAGAAAACGGCATTGCTTACTACATAACTAAAACTCCTGAACATGCTGTATGGAAAATCAGTTTGACTCTTATTTATCTCAATTTCATGGAGTACAATATTTTTGTTTCATACAAAATTATATGCATTTTTTTAAGTTAAAGAGTTGTATGTCGGCTGACAGAGTAGGGCTGAATCCCATTAAGTTTAACACTCAACCTCCAATGATAAATGCGTAAAATACACCCTAAGGAAACAGGAAACTCCTTGTGATTTATTACAATTAAATAAAATATGTTTTTACCTGATTTCAGACACAGGAAATCATATTTAGCTGCTTTTTGATTTGTCGTTTTGATCACGTCATACCTGATGTTTGGCATTTAAGATGTTCCATACCAGCTAGATGTCAGCTTGCTTACCTTGGAGACGTTTCATACCCACTTCAACTACAAATTGAGTATTTTATACTGATAATTTACTGTAAGAACATGTTTACCAATAAATCCGAGGTCACTCAGTCAGTCTCACCCAAAATAGATGAAAATCTTCCACAAAAAAAAAGTATGGATTGAATTACAAGGTAGATGTTTAGATTATTTCTGTAATTCATTAAAATCTTTGTGCTGTATTAACCCATTAAAAGAGTGCCCCAGTTATGTTTTACATACTGTTTGAATTACATGCTGGGACATCAGGGAGGTGAGGATGATGGGATTCAGCCAAACGAGCTCAGATTGTTTCCTAAAAGTCAGGTTCTGCTCCTCATTTAAGATCCTGACATCATGGTGCTTTGAGTCGACAATGTTTACCCTGATGAAATGCAGGCAATGTCAAACTTAAAAAAAAACGCAAAAAAAAAGGCAAAGGTACAGAAGTTAAAGGTGCGCTGTAAATACACAACACCATCTGTGCTTTCTCTGGTGATGAAATGTGAGAGGAGTCTAAACTACAGAGAAAAAATGTAGACTTTAGAAAGATGAGATGGTAAAAATGAAGCTGCTTTTCAATTATTTTATGTCAGTTTTCTTTATCTGACGGTGGCTTAGCGTTTTTTTCCATACCTGATAGTCCAGTAGACTCAGTTCAGTTAGGAACCAAAATTGCAGCTTTTGCTATATTTTCAGCTGCTGCAGTTCTCTTTAACAACAATGCACTGTCTCAAATAAACCAGTCTTTGAAAAACCTGTTTCCCTCCTCGCCTGTGGTGGCGCTGCACCAAGAACCATTGAAGGAAATGTCACAAAAACCTCTGAAGAAGACACTAAAAACAACTTCCTTCTTAACAAAATGTAAACAAAAATGTAGTTGCATCAGATTTTAGCGGTTGTAGGATTTCTCTTATGGCTTTGCCTGCTACCGTTAGACTTGTGCAATTTAATTTGGTTTTATTTACCCAGAATGCCCTGTGCTGTAGTCCGCTTCCTGCTTCTGGAGCAGTCTTTGGTCCAATTTGCATTCACATAAACATCCAGACCGCTTCAGAGGTTGATTAACTCCTCCCAAAACGAATCAAACTTTCTAGACGAACCGACTGCAGTTTTGTTAAAGCAGACTAAACAGGGCTGAAGTGAATGCAGTCGTTAGGTAGAGCATTTCCATCTGTGCACCTTACAAACAGAACCAAACGGTGCAAGAAAAAGATCCGTCCAAACGTATGGCCACTTGCACTAAATTAAGTTTTTATGTTTTTATCCAAAAGATTAACACATCTGCAAAATTTTTCAATTCTGGCTTGCAGTACAGTTTCAGGAATTTAAACACTATGAATACTATTTTAAACACTTAGCAACAGTTCATAAGATGTGATAGCTAAAAACAAAAACATATTTTTAAGCATTTGGCTGCACAGGATAATTTTGAGCTTCAGTAGGGACTCGAAATTTAGTCAAACTTGAAGCAAAATACCTCTGTTGTTTGTAGTTGTTATTTTGTGCTCAATGACATTTGGATGACAATTTTGATTCAGTGTAGTGAAAGTACAGCTTGGTAAAATAAATCTAAAGTAGCCTTTCGGGTGCAACAGTCTGCAGAAGCCGCAGTTGATCTCCATCATGGGCATCTCCATTGTGATCTTGTGTTGTAGAGGCGTATAGTAATGTAAAGTTAGATATTGGCCCACAGGAACATTGCATGCAGTTCTAGTAACATCTACGAAGTGAAGTGAAGTTGGTACTGCTCACTCAGCTAGTTTTTGCGCAGAAGAAGCCGCCTGACGTCGTGTTGCTGTGAATGCTTCAGCTTTCTGTGAAGTTCTGGCATGTTGTCGTGGTACCCGTTGAAAAAAAAATAATTAAAAAATAATACGTAAACTCCCCTTTTGGATTTTCATCTCAGCAGCTTAAAGAAAATCAAGAATTTTGGGTTTAATTTAATTTGAATTATTGGGGGAGTTTTGGTTATTCAGCGTCATGTTAAATTATTTGCTTTTTAAATAAACTAGGCATGTTAATAAATGTTGCGCCGAGGTGACTTTTTCTCTTTTTATAAAAACAGGGAGATGTCATTTTGCATAACAAAACAACTTCTAAATACACGGTTTGCATGCAATTTACTAACAACAAGCATTCTTTTTTCCCAAATGTCTTTTTTTTTGTTTTTTTTGTCTGTATCATGTTTTTCCTCATTAACGGGCCAAATATGAACGGTTTTATTTTACAGATAGTGTTGAGCTTTAAATGCATTCCAAATTATTTTTATTTCCTGTTGTCTTAAAGCATTTTAAAGCCAAATTTGCTTTAACTATGTTGACTTTTTGTTGTGCAACCAGTCTGCAAGCCATCAGCTCATGATCTCGAATGCAGTAAGTTCCCATAAGTGTGTTTGTTTTTTTAACAGTTGAAAATGTCGTGCCGTTTACTGTAAGTCATTCCAGTGTGGTGTGCCTGTGGGTGTCTTTCCAGAGGAAGGACGATGGTTTGCTGAAGAGGTCCAGAAAGATGCTGATTTCTTTGTTGTTTTCGCTTAAAGTCTTAATTCTTTGTAACCAGACACTAAAACGTACACAGTGCCTGCATAAAGTATTGGTGTGAATGGTTCATAATGGTCAGAATTAAAGATTTCTTCGTTTAGTAAACATTTTAGTCCTCTAACCAGAATAGCATATCAGCAGCATTAATAAGAACAGTCCAACTACGTGCTTTATATTAACCAATACAGGCTCATCTAAATGATGGAAACAACATTTTCTACCTCAACAAAAAGCAGTCAAATGGAAAAAAAAAACTTTAAAAACTCCTAGCAAGAACACTCCTGTCCACACAAGCAGACTTTAAAATTAAACCTCAAACTTTCCTCTGTCCAACAGCATTAATACTCACTGAACCACGAGTTGAAGAAAAGGAAAATAATGCTTATTTCACAAAGCCAAAAACATAAATAGCGTCTTACCTTTGCTGTTTTATGGTAATAATTTATGGTGGAGTAAATATTTCCACTCGGCTCCTGTAGTTTTTTATTTCTGTGTGATTTCTGACTGGTTTCACCTTTTTCAGTGGCAGATCCACCTCTCTCACTTTGACTGGTGAATGACGTTGTGAATAATTGACGGTTCAATGGACGTGCCAATCATCCAAATCATCCAGTCTACTCCAGAAATTTCCCTCCGTAGTTTACAATGTCTGACCGGAGTACTGAATGCTTTGACCCGCTGAGCTCAGAATACTTGTAGAAGTATTCTTTTACTATTGGTTTCATTGCAGTTATTAGAGAGAATGACAAACCATGATGATATATAAGTGGTGTGGAGATAACCTGAGAGATTTCAAATGGCACAGGCGGTGCTAAATTGTTCCAAAATTGCTCATTTGGAAAGTTCACCTTGAGTTTTATCAACTAATATTTCCCCAAAATTTCTAAGCTTAGCTGTTTTTATTTACTGGAGTTTGGTGCATTAAGTGGTCAGGTTGTATACTGTGGTTTTCTAAATGTTTTGGATTGCAACTGCATACTTTGAACAGGATATTATCATCACAAAGTACTTTTTTTTGTGGCAAAATTACCGCTGTGTGCCATACTCATTTACTTTTATTCAGTAATATGAGTGTAGATTTTTAGACCCCTTAAGTTTTCTCTGGAGTCTTACTTTTGATACCAAAACAATTCAAATTAACCTTACGTGCCAGAGATATAATACAATTTATTTTGGGCCATGCACTCCAGGGAAATTTAACAAAAATAGATCAGACCTTTAGCAGTGAAAGATGTATTGGGTGAAAACGGAGAAAAAAACTTTAATTTTTACATTAAAAAAAAAAAAAATGAATTTTTCTCAGGGTTGAAACTAAGCTGAACATTCCGTCCTAAAATCTTAAAAAAATAAAACCCCAGAACAGAACTGTGACTTTATAAAAGCCATAAAAGGTATCAAATGCAAATTGAGTGACTCAGTCCAACTTTCCTAGATATGTTTGAACTTTAGTTGGTGTTTCTTCTGTAATATACGCCTGAATAGTGGAGATCCAAAAAAGGGCTGTGTAATTTCTTTTTTATTTTATTTTATTTTCTCTCCTTTGTCATCTTACTATCCTTTACGACTAAATTACAAAAGAAATCCTTATTTTGTCCATTTTAACTCCAAACGATGCAGGCACTGTGTTGTCTTCCACTTGACCCGTCTTGTCGTCCTGAACCCAACATGAAGTGTTCGGTTCTTGTTTTGTTTTCCGTTGCCGCTCGGCACCATGCATGTCACCGACTAACCCGACAGGAAAAGGAACAAACATGTAAAAAAAATACTGACAAAACCCTTTACTGCTGGTCACTTGGCTTCTAATCGTGACTTGTCGCAGTGTTTAGTGATGTTGTAAAAATTGTGATGTAAACTATAAATTATGAAAGACTCCCGATCCGGCTGAGCTTGTGTACGGCCGGCAGGGTTTCGGGTTTTACGCAGGGCTGAACGGTTCAGTCACGTCGAGTCTTACAGAGCGTGCTCAGTGTTTTTCGATGGTTAGATAGTTGTGTGTTATTTACGAATTGTTTGGTATGTTGTGTGAAATCTGCACTATGTCTTGCATAACAAAGACAACGAATGCCCTGTGATTGTTTTGTTTTGTTTTTTTCCTCAAAATAACCATGGCCTCTGTTTAATGTCTTTAAAACTGGAATGTTGTACATTTAGTGCCTTTTACATTTCATCAGCTAACTTGAACATCTGCTCAAAAATAGAAAATAAGATTCATTTATTTTCCTTTTATTGTATGTATTTTTTTATACACATAATATCGCCTCTGTATCCACTGTTCAAATTTTATATAAAACCTACTCCCGGTCAATAAAACAAAGTTTCTGCTCATTATTTTTGCTCTCTGATCCATTGCCTTGGTTCTTGTTAAACCCTGAACACTAGCTGTTTCCATTTCAAACGTGCGCAAAACTTTGTCAACATTCTGCTAATGTCCAAAATAGCTACATCCCAATTGCTGCGTTTCCATTAAATAAACACAATAAAAATCACATGTGAATAAGTTTGTTCACATAAGACATGAAAAAATATGCCTCTCCATAATCCTGTGACCGTGCCGACTATCCCTGTAACTACTTCCTGTTGTCTTCTCAGTGTTTGCACCTGTGGCAAAATCCGGTTGTTGTTGATGTGACTTGTATGATGCGGGGAAAAAAGTGTTTTCATTGCACCTTTGTGAAGTCAACTAATTTTGATACAGCCAAGAAAAACCACCTCATTCTATCTCCAAAACTTTTTAATGGAGTGTTTTGTTTTTTAAGAAAATCGGCATGTTTCTCATTAAGCAAATTTATTTTCTAAATGTCAAGTTGCGCAGTGTTAATAGAAATGCAGCTAGTGTTGAGTGTTTTCAATGCTTCACATTCTAAGTTGAATTATTAAAGATCATTTTGAGTTAAAATATAAATCAATTTTATCCATTAATTGGATTTTTGGTTTTTGAAGGTTTCATTTTTGAAACCTACAGGGGTTTTTTTCCCCACCAATGCACTCCTTGGGTTTCCATAGTTTAGAGAGATGTCGCCCAGGGCGGCCATCTTGTTTGACAAACATTTTTTTTACAGCTTGTATGTATTTGGCATTGGCAAACAGGTCAACTCCAAACCAGTGTATTTTGAAGGAAGAACTACATGGACTGAGCTAGTCATATCAGATTATAACACTATTCAAGTTTTTTTCTCATTAAGACAATTTTTTTTCTGTTAATTTTAAGCCATATTGGCGGGGCCCTAACATCCAATCAGATGCAGTAACAAGTTTTTTAATAATCAGTTAAAGATAGAAAAGTTGAATCTGTCCTTATTTGGAACATTTTCCCACAATGATTAAAGAAATAAATGGTTTTACAAGCAGGTGGACGTTCTCCATCAGGGGGCGCCAGAAACAGTGAATGATGGATTAAAGGAGTGCCAAAGTCATTTTCAGTTTTGGTCAAATCAAGATCATGAATGTACCCAACGGGCTAGTAGTGGCAGAAATTATTCAGAAAAGTACTCATTAACAAACTGTTGAAATGTTAATAAATTGCTGACTCTACAAATGAAATAATAAACATGTTTTCACGTTGATATAATTTGGCAGTCTACAAAAATTAACTTTGATTTGATGGATCAAATAAAATATAAGCACACAAATGTTATCTTGAGGGTTTGATTTCTGTAGCCTTTTAGAGTCCAGAGCGCCACAGAAATGCTTATGGCGGACCGAATTTGGCCCACGGACCTTCACTTTGACATGCGGATTTAAAAAAAAATCCCTTTAAATTCTACAATGAATTGATTGGGAACAAATTGTATTAACAAACTTTAGTCCCACTGACTTGAAGTTATTTGTTGGTCCAATCACTGCATTTGTTCAGAAATAAAGACTTTAAAACATCAGTTTGTGTGTAATTAGTTTATATATTGTGGTTAATTTAAAGTAACTTAAATAATTTATTAAATGGGTTTGGAATATGTGCTTTTAAAAATGCGCAGTAGGCTCCAGTGCGTGGACATCACCAGCAGGTGGCAGAAGACTCCAAAAGGTGAGAGCAACACATCGTCCTCGTTTGCTCCTCAAGTTACTGATAAAATGTGCTACGAACTTTCTCCTCAGCTCTTTGTGTTTATGTTAGGAAATACAGAAAATGAAGGAATACCTTAAACTTGTATTCGAGTTGTCGCTGCGAACAGCTGCTGCACCTGAAGCGAAAAGGAAACAAACAAACAAAAAAAAACTCCGGGATTCCCGGTGGGATGGATAAATCCCCTTACGTACAGGTGTAATATGATGCAAGGAGATAAACGGTGATGGAGAAAAGGGGGGTGAATATGAAACCAAACCAGCTGTTACTGTGCGAGAGCCAGCAGACAACATGTTCAGGTAAGAAGCTTCTTGTTGCTTTATTTAGACTTTTTTTCAAGTTGTGTTTGTTGGGAGTGGGATGTAACCCGAGTACTTCCTGCACCGACACTAACGGGGAAAAAATACTTTTTTCCCCCTCATTTCTTCTTGATTAAATTACGACATTATACTTTAGAAATGTTACTGTGACGGAAAGCAACTGGTAAATATCCAAACTTGAAGTGTATCTGGTGTCTACTCGGCGAATGAGTTTGTTTCAGAAATGTTTCAGCACGGCTCCGCACCATTTAACCGCCAGAGCGTCTAGCGACGCGCCGAAAAGGCGGAGTCACTGACTCCAACCAAGGTGACATCCCAAATATATATTTTTAAATGTGTGATGAATTAAAATAAATCTGCAATAAATACATTCAGTAAATAAAAATGTATAATTTCTTACACAATAAAGTTATTAAATGTTTAAATGAATCTAACTTTAATTTATTACATAAAATCATAAAAATATTTGTTTATTTAATGTTTCATCTGCTGCAGTCCATAATGGAATAACTTAAACTGTCACAAGGATGCATGATATATCAACATTTAACATTGCTATCGGCCAATGTTAGGCTTTTTTTTTTAGCATGTCGCTTCAATCACTAAAACCTGGCCAATATTAATAACTCGTAGTGATGCAGCAGGATTCTGAGGTTTTTAACTGAAGCAGAAATGTCAGCACAGCAGTGATGCTTTTTCTCTGTATTTCTGGTGAATTCTTGGTTAAAACAAGTTTGTTCGTAAGTCAGTGAAGTTATTCAAAGTATGCATAACTTTGAATAACCATAAAGTTATTCAAAGTTATGCATTTTACTCTTTATGTAAGAGTAAAATGTACTCTTACATTTTACTCAAGTAAAAGTAGGGATACTTCCTAATGAAATTACTCAAGTAAAAAAAAACTCCTAAAAGTCAATTTTTTTCCCCCAAGAATTTACTCGAGGAAATCTAACTGGTTACTACCCAACTCTGAATGTATATAAGTGTCTTTGTTTGTTTGTTTTATAGAGCGTGCCATGGCCCCTTCAGGGCACCACTGAACATCACAGCTGCAGACCAATCAGAATAAATTTTGAATATTTCTTTTGACTTTTCAATCAGGAAAAGACTTTTAATAATCAGTTTCGGTTTGTTGCATTAAATGTTAACTTTGAGTTTATTTTTTTAAGTCATTGTGTTTTATTGTCAGCACATCCATGGATCTTTTTTTAGTTCAGCTTGATGCAGCGTTGAGGGGTTTGACCGCACCACAATATTAGTTCATATTTTAAATGTTATTTAAAGTAGCTAAAAGAGGAACTTGAATACAGTCTCAGCATATTTTTCAATTGTTAATAAGAATAACTGATTAATATATTAGCCAATCATGAGGAAGATTGCTGACAGTCATGTAGGCTCAGACACGTGATGTCACCGCTGAAGAAGCTGCTTGTTGATAAAGTGACAGCATGAGAGCCAGGCTTATAATAGTTTTAGATTTTTTATTATAGTTCATTTTATTTCATTTCGACTTGCTGTTTGTCTAATTCAGTTAGTTTTAATTAGTTTTTAGTGTTATTATTGGTTAAATATTTAGTTATAGTTTAGTTTTTATGAGTTGCAGTAGTAGTTTGTTTTTCATACTTCGGGAAATTTTTAAGTTCATAAAGGTCAAAGTTTTGTGATTATGTATATATGGGTAATGAATATTCAACAGAAAAAATGTATTCAGTTATTATTGATCAACCAGCTGACTCTGCTATTTTATTCCAACTGTTGCTGTTGCCATTTTTGTGAATTAGCGTAAATGCCGCCTGGAGGATTATGGAGCGCTGTAATTTGCCAACAGCTGATGAAAACTGATGGTGTGGGGAAAAAATACATTTCACATCAGTTTGAAAAGTTAATAAATTGATTCATAAACACACAAATTAAGGACATTATATCTATCATTTCAAACGCACAATAAACACACATTATAGTTCCAGTTAGTTGTAGACTTTCCCCGTTAATTTCAGTTCTTATTTATTTCAGTTAACGGAAATGTTTTCTCAATTTCAGTTTTGGTTATTTCGTTAGTTTTAGTTAACTATAAGAGCCTTAATGAGAGCTTGTCATTGAAATGTAAAAGACGACTTAAAGTCCAGGCGGCCCAACTGTAAAAGCAAAACAAAAACTAAAGAATGTCAAATTAGATTAAAGCTGCTGGTGGAAGCAGAGGGGCTTTTCCAGAGCAGATGATTCCTCTGGGTTCAGCTGAGCTGAATGGGGCTGGTGTGGTTAGAAGGAGTGAACATGGTGGACCTCAGTCAGTACATCTCTCAGTAAATGTTATTTGAACTGCACATCTCAGCAGCAAGGCAGTTCAAATGATGAAGCACCTGTGATTGGATGGGAGCAACCTGAATGTCTGTTTGTCTGCTTCACTCCATCCATCCATCCATCCATCCATCCATCCATCCATCCATCCATCCATCCATCCATCCATCCATCCATCCATCCATCCTTCCATCCTTCCTCAATGTTCTCACACAGATTTTTCTCTTGGTTTTTTTTCACATTGGAATGTTGGATTAAAACCTCTCCTGAAAGGCATCCTAAACAAATTCACAAACCGCTTCACCGAGGCAGCAGCTCCGGGTTTCCTGCCTTTTTCTAAGTCTGGTTTCAGAGCTCCACATGCTCAGAAAAGGTTTGACTTGGGATAAAAGATACTTTTATTTTAACATCTTTCTGCTGCTTCAGGCTTTAGGAGAAACATTTTAATGATTTTCCTGGGAATGATGGGAGTTTTAATCACATTTTCCCATCAGGATGAGACATGCCTTCACTCCTTTGAGACTCTTTTTATGTACTGTAACCCATTAGTATTACAGTGATCATTTATAGTTTGTTTATAGTGTGGTTTTGGCAGAGAAAAAGCCACATGACGGCTCCCTCTGACTCCCACAGGCCTGAAAGGGAGTCGATCTCTCTCTGTGTGGAGACACCAAAACATCCCCAAATAAGGACGCCTTTTTTTAAAAGAATGCAAATACATAGAAGGTTGGGAAGGTTCAGTTTCAGCTAAAATGCCCGAATTCCAACTGCAGAGGTTCGAGAATAGTTTTTTCTCACTGGGAAACTGGAAAAGTGGGAGTTTAGGGGGTTTGTTCCTGGACTTCCCCAGCCCCTTATTTGGCAGTTTTCCTCCTGGGTGGCGAGAGGGCGGAACTGGGCGGCACGGCTCTCAGAGGGACACGATGGCCGGTCGGGTCGGCAGACGCGGTCGCCCCGATGCAGAGGCAGCAGTCAGCTGAGAGCCGTTGGTGTGCGGTGCCGGCAGCGAGCTGCGAGTGGGTGCGTAAGGATGTAAAACCAGCGTGGTCAGGAGCCACTGAAAAGAAGAAGATTAGTCATCCGCTGAGGTAAATGGAGAGAGAGAAAACTGGTAATGTGGGATGTTTGTTTTTAAGAAAGTGGCACACAGGGCACCAAGACTCAGAGTTTGAGCGAGAAACGCTTGGATTTTTCAAGAAACTCCGTCAGATGCCAAAAATAAAAAATATAGTTAAATGTTGATTTTTTTTTTTCTTCCCCCACGCTGAAACGATTAATCGTGATGAATCGATTTTTGAAATAGCCACAAGCTAATTTAGCAATTGATTAATTGCTATCTGGAGTTTACAATCTCAGAAAACTTAATTTGGAGGTTTCATATCATTTCCAGACTGGCCTCTGATGTCACCCTGAACATTACAGGTTGGGTCTGAAGAATAATTTAGTAATTGATTAATGGTTAATTGGAGTTTACTGACTCAAAAAAAAAATACTGAAAGAACAACATTTTACATTTAAGATTACAAAAGTTTATTTGTCTGGAAATATGTTTTATTCCTAGAACTCCTCAAGTGGCATAGATTTAGCTTCACCTGGTTCATAAATATATAAGGCCTCAGCTTAAAAGTATAGTCTTTTGCTTCTAAAGGAATGCTATGTTATTGCATTTTAGACAGTAAATTTTTTATTTTCCTATTTAAAAAAGAATTGAATTATTATTTATTTAAAATTTTATGTATTTTTAACACTGTACAAAAAAGGCTTAAATGGTTAAATGAAAAATGTTCAAAATACAGGAATTGTGAATCTGATTAATCTTCTCATCATTAGAATAATCAATTACTAAAATGACTTGCAGCCCTCTGCTTTTATCAAAATCTTCCACCAAGGGCTTCATATGAGAGTTTTTCAAACAATAACCTGCTTTTAAAAGACATTGATTTTTAATTAGCTCTGTGATGGAGTTTTATGTCTTCAGATTGAAAATCTGACTTTGTTTTAACAGAAAATATGATGAACCAACACAAAGACGTCTTCAAATCTTTGTTTAGTTTTCTTTGCAAAGTTACCTCAGCTGAGTCAGACTGGATGGACAACATCTGCAAACATCAATTTTCACATCTTGCCAGGGACTCTCAGTTGATTTCAGGTCTAGACTTTGAGTAGGCCATTCTAACACTTGAACATGCTTTAAACAAATCCACTTAATTGTCATATGTCTTCATACTGGAAGGTGAACCTCTGACCCAGTCTCCAATCTTTTTCAGCCTCTATCCACCTTGTTTGTTCTTGTTTATTGTATATTTATTACAGCAACACAAACTAACACTGAACATTTTTGAGAAATGCACATTTGGATTTAAAGGGAAAAAAACCCCATTAAGAATTATGTTTTAATCAAAAGGAAACTTTGCGTGATTATTTATTTTCCTAATAATTGCTGCAAAACAAATATTTAAAATTTTAAAATTAGTTTATTTTTCCTTCTCTCTTTGAAAAATTGGAGAGCCAAGACAACATGCACTTGCAAAAAATAACCTGCAAAAACACAATCTTACTAAGTATTTCTGTCCAGTTTCTAGGGCAAATATGTTAGTACATTTGAAACAGGACAAGACATTTGTCTTGTGTTCTAAATAAAATAACCTGCCAGTAGAACTAGTACCTTTCCATCAACATGAAAGGTACTAGCTCCTTTCATATTGAATATGTTTTGTCTTATTTCAAGTTTACATAATATTTAGTGTGTCTGCAGTGTGCAGTTTAAATAAAGTAGATGTGTATTGATCTGAATTCACGGTTGCAGTAAAAGTTGTTTCATTCAAAGACTTTAAGCTCTAAATGTGCTTTATTTCTTCTGATTGCTCTTGTTGAGAAGGTTTAAGAAAAATCTCAGCTTGAGATGAAGACACTTTTGGTCTTTATCAGATTCATAAACTGTGAACCCCCTCTCCATTAAAAACCACCCGCCCAGCTTTAAGATCTGTGGCTTTATTCTCGCTTTAAATAAAATCTGTTTCTGTGCTCCTCTTCCTTTTAGGCTTGCCGGTTTACATGAATTTAACTTACTGTGAATCAAGGAAATTGTGTTCTTCTTTTTCAGCACAACAAGGCGTTTGTTTCACTGACATTTCCATGTGCTTATCAGCGTATCATTACCATGGGTACTTACCATGACTTCAGTGCTAATTACTCCCACATTGTCTGTCTGCTCTGCACTGTCACACGTTGTTTTGTTTTGTTCAGAAATCGTGACTCATCATAGTCTGACAAAACAGTCTTCATAGCTTGTTTCAAAACAATAAGCCTCAGCTAAATGCTGAGAACCAATGGAAACCCGTTGATTGCTTCGTCATTCTCCATAGTACCACAGAAATGCAATGCAAGAGAAGTGCCGCGGTGTTTCTACAAAGGAGAAAAGCCCCTTCTGTTTTTTAGGCGCAAAAATAGCACTGTCAAAGGTCAGCATGTCACGATCTACGCAAGGCCCGCTTCCTTCCCCTTTTTTTTTTTTTCAGCCGTATCACCTACAGCATGCTTCCTGAGTGTCTGATTTGTGTGATCTGGGCTCTCTTTGCTGCAGGACCATGGCCGCCTTCCAGCTGCTCTTCCCGCTGTGGGCCAGCTGTGTGGCCGTGGCCGCACATCCTTCCCAACACATCACTCCATGCCAAGTTGTAAGTACCAATCCTGGCAAATGGGGGGGGAAATTGGCTGATTTGACTTTGGAAAATGATTTTTTTTATTTGTTTGTGTCGATTGGAGTCATTTTGTACCACCAAACCATTCATAACATTCTGTTTACCTGGGGTGTTGAACTTAATATCTCATGTTTTTTATCACCAGCTTGTCATGTAAGCATTTCAGGAATTCAGCTTGTGTTTATATCGCTGTTAAAAGATTTAAAGTTCAATGTTTATCTGATACGTGAAAGATTTTAGTGCTCATATTTCATCTGTAAGCCTCTACAATCGTTTCCAGATACACTACCAGCAGATTGTTTTTTTGCTTTCAGATTATTTTAGACTTTTCTACACTGCAAAAACACAAAATGTTACAAAGTATTTTTGGTCAGGTTTCTAGTACAAATCTGTGTTGTTTTGTAGTGTTATGTAATGTTGTTATTGTCTGAGAATCTGCATTTTTTTTTCTTTTTTAACTGAATTTAAGATGTTTCTTAAGAGGTACACTGCAAAAACGCAAAGTATTTTTGGTCTTTTCTAGTGCAAATATCACAGTACACTTGAAATAAGACAAAACTAACAACTTTTAAAGAACATATAGGAGCTTGTTTATGAAACAATCACTTCATATTCATTAAAACGTATATTTACTTATAATTAGATATTTTTCTTATTACAAGTGAAATAATCTTCCAGTGGAAGTAGTAATTTTTTTATCGATATTTAGGAATTACTTGCATACACAAGCTCCTATATTTTGCTTAAAAGTTACTTGTAAGTTAGTTTTGTCTTATTTCTACTGAACTAAGATACTTGCACTAGGAACTAAGCTGAAAATATTTGATAAGATTTGTGTTTTTGCATTCTAGAAGATAAAATAATCCAGAAAGTCACTTGCTGTTGAGGCATTTTACTGTCTCAACACTGGGAAATCAGCTTAATCAGTTATTTTGTTATTTTGTTTCAGGTTTGCACTTAAATGTCTGGAACTATATGTACCACAGTTAAGGCTGTCTTTTGAATGTAATTTGGTTGCAAAAGCAGACATACAACAGGTGTGTAAAGGATTTGGTTTGCAAGGAGATGGCATGTCTAGAATGGCACAGTTAGATATGGTGGTTTAATCGACTTTTACAATTGATTGGCAGTCACTACAGACATCGACTCACAAGGATGACTAATTTCCATGGAAATAACAGAAAATACGTAAGAAGGCTTGTCATGATGTTAAATAATTGCGGAAGTTGAACTGCAGTCACACTCCTGGTTTCTTGCAGAAATCCACGCGATGAATTTAACCTGTAACATTATATTAAAGGCAAAAGATTATATGCGAATAAGTCAGAATCATATGGAAGTTAATGTTTGTCACTTTCATTTGATGAGGTCATGTGTGTGGCTATAATTATCCAGATATCAGTTCCAGTTTCACTTCTGTGATTTTTACAACAGGGACAACATGATAAAAATAGCACCTCAACAAGCCTTTCTCTTCTTTCTGTATGTTATCCTTTATGTATTTGATAAATACCGGCAAACCCAAACACACAAACAGTATTTGCAAACATTATGTAAACCATAGTTTTTTTAAGACAATTGCGGAGGAAATTTATGGGGATGTTCATCATTTGCTCTAATACGAAGGGAACAATTGATTTAGATTAAAATGAGAGAGAAACAATATTGCTGAACCTAAACCTTTGCTTGTTATTTCAGTTTTAATCAGAAATTAACTGTAGTGCTAACGGTTTGCTAGCGCTGTGCTAGCGTTACCACTGCAGCAAAGCTAGCAGCTTCAGAAAGTTAGAGACATAGCAGTTTAAAACTCCCATAAGGTATGATTTTAAAATTGAAAATGTATTTTATTATTACATTATGTATTTGATTAAACCAAAATTAATACAAACTGAATTTTTAAGATTTTTCTGTTGACAGGCTAGCTTTAGCACGAGAGCAAAGCTGAATATCTTTGGATATACAAGTTGAATACTTAGCAGCTTAACATTCTGTTTTAAAAAGTTTGGTATACTTAAATGTTATTATTTTGTTATTAAAAAAAGTTTAAATCACCACCTCTTCATGTTTTTGTACAAGCTAGCATTAGCTAGCTGCTACAGAAAATTAGAAAGTATTCAGCTAAGATTCAATTTAGCTGTGGCTTTTGAATATTATTGATCTAGTTCATGATTTGCTAACATTTGAAAGATTTTTTAAATAAATTGTAAAGCAAGAACATAAAATGCGTAAAAGAGTCGCCACCATGTTAAATAACTTTAGAGGTTAGCAGTAGACCTTGGGATTTCTTCATTTTGTTCTCCACTTGTCTCCTTTTAAATTTTCCAACAGAAATATTATGTATTCAGTATTTGAGAGTTGCAGCTCGTTTTAATTACTTTTGAAACGCACTACATATGATCAGTATTCATAGGTTTTCTCCATTTTTAATCTCTTAAATGGCAAGTTTAGCAATTAAAGTATATTTATTTCTGATAAAAATAATACAAGATTCCTTCCCATATTCCCTTGAATTTATATCGGATTAGATTCCTCTGTTTAGTTTAAAAACAGAAGACTTCAAGTCAAATGTATTCGGAAAATTAAAATTTACCCTAAAATTAATAACCTGGGCCACCATTTTTTCCATTTGCATAAAGACATCCAGAGTTATGCAAAAATAGCCAACCAAAAAATGTTCAGGCACCCAGGAAGTCGCTATTTTGTTCTTTCTGAAACCAAGGAGACACTTTTTTTAACTTGAGAAAGTAAATGAAAGGCAAAAGCTTTTATGTGAACCGTGTGGGTTACTATAAATATCTAAATTTCAGTTCCAGTTTTACTGCTCTTACTTTACCGCTGATGCTACCTCATCATATGTCATGAAAAGTACATACCAGTTTTACTTTATATATTTTGCTGCATTCATATTGGAATACGAAGAAAACATAAGCATTTACACACCTAAAAAAAATAAATTCCTACTTTTCAAGACTACAGTATCAATCATTACCAACTGCATCTCTAATAATGTAAAATGAATTTAACATAATCTTTTCAGACTTTCTGTTCTTACTCTTCTGGTTTTGAATTAGTCACAAAACTTATGTTCTAAATATTCAAATACGCCTTAGAAAAAGTAAACTTTGGGTAGTTTCCCAAACTCTCTTCACACCTCTGCAAGTAGAATATAAGATGTCAGGAAGTAAATCATGCATTTAGATTATTTTTAACCTGCCCTGGTCAGTTTATGTGAGAATGAGCTGAAATGAACAATTGCATTTATGTTCAAGATAGTCACGGCTGTAGCAGTGTAGTCAGCTGGTGATGTCCCAGGGTTTCAGACAACAATTGAGGTCTATGAAACAGAGAAATAGATCTGGTAAGATAACACTTGTCAGACTAGCAGTGTGTCATTTTTAAAAGGAAAATTGAAAGAATAAGGGGAAAAACGCAATTACTGCTCTACTGTGTCAGTGTTGTGCACCTACTTAACTGAGTAAAATGTATGTAACATCAAGGTTTATGACTTTTGAGAGGAGTTGAAAATCGCAGGATATCAGGAATGAATAGGTCAAAAATATGGACATTGACATTCAGGAAGGTTTCAGGCACTCTCTGCATGGCTAGGGGTCAGGAAGACCTTCAGCATTCCTGGTTTGTTTTTTGGTCTGACGTCCTGTGTTGCCTGTTGCTTCCCGTCTCTTTCTCCCTCCTGTCCGGTCATTTCTGTTGCCAACTAACAAGAGCTGCAAAACAAGTCTCTATTGACCATACCTGAACTCTTTTTAAGCAGTTCAAAGCTGGTACATTTAAGGTTTAGGGTATAAAATTTCTTTATAATGCAAAAAAAAATTGGGGAATTTACTGCAGACTCTTTAAATTGGAGACCAATGGGGCTGCTTTTGTGAAAATTGGCAATAGGAAATGTACATTGATGTGAATGAATTTTACCTACTCTCCTTTCCAGAACTGATTGGAGAATTTTCAGGAATGAACAGCATGTTAAAGATCATGGGATAGCACCTCAGTTGAGTTTACAATTAATATTGGGCTTTATTTTGCATCTGTTCTTGAATTTCTTTATGTTAAAGCATAATTTGCTGCTTTTTGAGATATTTTAGCCTACTTGATTTTGTCAGTTGGGTGTGACTGATGAAACTGAACTAAGCTTTCCAAAGAATGTAGTTAATTAAAATTAATCTGTGATTCGAGACACAAGGACAGAATGTATGTATAATTACAAAAAGAAAACACAAACCCTTTGTTTTCTAAAGATGCTATGACTAAATCTGATGTGTAACGTCAGATTTAACAGAAACAGGCTTGTGGATACAATTTGTCTGAGATTAGAAACATACTTCACCATCACAGAGAATGGACTCAGCTTTCTGTGGCATTTTCTCATCAGTCTTCCCTGTTTGTTCCTCCATGCCTGATAACAGATACAAGATGTTTTGCCCTTGAGTAAATAGACCGGCATGTTTGTTTACACCCATCTCTTGAGCCCTAAAGAATGCCCGTTTCATAACACCGCAAATATGCTAGGAAGTTAAATGTAGTCGAGTGGAAGAGAAAACAGGGGAGGAGACGGCTTTATGAGCTGTTTTTGGACAGGCTTTTTGGGGCCATGTGGTTTCTGTTACAAGCTACACCTAATGAGTTAAATGCTTGATTTTATTAGGGTGGGAAATAAATGGATAATGACATAGAAATAAAAATGTGTGTCATGTTTTTGTTGTTGCTAAAAAATATTTTTTTTCCTTTTCTGTTAATTCAGTTTAAAAGAAACAGTCAATGGTCCTTTTTCTCAGACTAACTCACCAGCTTGTGTCTCAAAGGACTTTATAGCTGCCAGAAGATTGACTCTGAAATTATTGTTCTGCTTTAGACGTTTAAAGGCCTTGTAGACATGTAGCTGGGTCTTTATAAAAGCAGATATGTCCGCTACATTGCTTAGTTTAAGAAAAGTATTCATCCACAAAACCCCACTGAATTACACCCCAGAATTTTGTTTTAAACATGCCAAATCCATTGGAGGCAGTGGAGTGCAAAGCTAAAACCTAGGTTAGTCAATCTCAATGCTTCCAAAAAAAACACAACTTCCTGTTAGGAATGAAACATGGTGCCAGGAGGTTCATTTGTGTGGTCTGACAGAGAGGTCAAACTACTTTTAATAACCATTTTAGAATATAAAATTTATAAAACACAAGACGGTGTGCTTTAGTGAAATAAAATGGAGTGTACGTGTGAATAAATGGCCAAATGGTTTCCTAGATATCCGTCTACATGTGGACTAGGCCTTAGCCTGAGTTACGCCATGGTAAAGAAGTCTGGCCTTACGATGAATTAATCAAACCCTTGTTTTTGTCTTTGTTTCCAGGTCCAGATGGATGTGTTCTGCAGCGATCTAAGTCTCAGGAGCGCACCACTCAATCTTCCTCAGGGAGTCCAAATGCTGGATCTTTCTCGAAACCAGGTTCAAAACCTCTCGTTGGAAACTTTAGGCTTTTACACTGGCCTTCACCAACTGAACCTTCATTCCAACAAGATCCACTTCATCCAGCCAGGACTCTTCAAAGACATGAAGGATCTGAGAGTCCTGGATCTCTCCCAGAATCACCTGAATGTTTTCGCACTCTCCAAAATAAGAGTTGGACCTCTCGCGGCCGTGGAGTCATTGGATCTTTCAAGCAATGGATTGTACACAGGTATGTCAGACTACTTCCTGGCTGAATCCCCATCTCTGGCGAACCTTTCACTGGACAGCAACAGCATCACAAAAATTGCACAGAACACCTTCAGTGGATCAGCATCTTTGAGGAAAATTAGTCTCCACAACAACGTCATCCTGGAGATAGAAGATGGAGCTTTTGACTCTTTGAATCATCTGACTGAGCTCGATTTATCTAAGAATTCAATCACTTGCATCCTAGACTTCAATCTTTACAACTTGGAGGTCCTCAATCTCAGCAAGAACAGCATTGAGTTTTTCCACAGTGTAAAGTCAGATAATTCCTTTAAGCTTCGCTCTCTGGATCTGAGTGAAAACAAAATGCTTTGCTTCCCTCTCCTCCCAGAAAAGAATGTGCTTGAATTTCTGAACATTTCGCGAAACCATATTCAGACTCTCAACACCACAGGGAGTGTCCTGAACCTCACAAATTTATATGATTTAAAATTCCTGGACATGAGTTTCAATAAACTCAAAAGTTTACCTGAGATTTTCTTTTCCAATATGGAATCCCTTGAAGTCCTCAATGTGAGTAACAACTGTATCAGCTCGTTTTCAGTCACATCTAAAGACATCCTGCACAAGGTGAAGGTCATCAATCTAAGCCATAATTCTCTGCAGACTTTGACGTTTGGGAAAAACTCCCTTCACTCCCTGAAAAAGCTCTTTTTACAGGGAAACGACCTTGCTGTCCTAGACCAGCAAATATTTCAAAGACTGCCCAGCATCAAGTACCTGCAGCTCCAGCAGAACAATCTGCAAATCTGTAACAGTGAGCAAAACCAACATGGGTTAATGCTGAAGGAACAAAACCACCAGGATCCAATTGGTTGTGTATCATTCTCATCTGTTAATAACCTGCACTTCCTGTACCTCTCTGGAAATAATCTGAGGAGCATTCCTGCAAAGGCGTTTGTGAACACCCCTCTGAAATTACTGGACTTGTCCTTAAATCCAGGATTAAACATGCACAAGGACTCCTTGTTTGGCTTGGAAGATTCACTGGTCCATCTGCTGCTGAGGGAAAACAACATGTCAAGCCTAAGCGCAGACCTGACCTCCCTGAAGAGCCTCAAACACGTTGACCTGTCCACCAACCAATTGAACACCCTACCGACCTGGAACAAAGACTCCGCCATTGAGTCCTTGAACCTGCAGAACAACAACCTGGTCACCCTAGACCAATCCACCGTCCTCGCCTTGGAGCGCTCCTTAAAGACCCTCTACATGGGCTCCAACCCTCTGAGCTGCTGCAACAACCTGGGCTTCCTCCACACGGTGCAGCACTCCACGATCGTTGTTCCTGACATCGAGACCGTGACTTGTGTTCACGAGGAGTCTCCGGAGCCAGTGAACATTGAGAAGCTGACCCGAGAAATGTGTCACCAATCAGATGCCCCAAACTACACAGCGGTTGTTGTGATAACGTTGTTAGTCGTGATTATCCTGCTGGTGCTGCTGGTTAAATGTTTTCGAGCAAGGAGACGGAAGCGCAGCAGAGGCTTTCATGCGTAGCAAGACAGTCACATTCAGAGTCAAAAAGTTCATGAGACTGTTGAAGGATTTAAATGTGAATGTGTAATCTGGAGATTCTCAGAGACTTCATGGACTATTTGACGCTCTGGGTTTGGATTACAACTACAAAGAGCCATCACGAGTTGACAAACACAGCTGTCAATCAGGCACATCTCCTACAGGAAGTCGTGGTTGTGGAGTACAGCCTAGATAACAAAAAGACAAGCCAATGAAGGCCCTAGTTATTGTTATATTTTCTTACAACACAAGGCTGGACTTTTTGACTGAGTTTTATGTCAGTTTCATGCAGCTTTGTTTAAGGAACCCAAGGTTTCAATCTTCCTGTGCTCACTTCTTCAGGACTTTACACCAGAAACCAGAAACTGTCACCAGCACCAGTGCAGAGCTTTAAAGCCAATATTTTTATGGGTGTTGCTTGAACAAAGAAAAGTCATCTCTATGCCTGAAGGAGCAGTGTTAAATGATTATTTTTTGTACCATGTTGCATTCCTGATACCTATTTATTGAATGTAGAACCAACACTAAACCACTTTGAGTAGACCGTAGCGTCAGGAGACCGGACTGAAGTACTCTTCTGCTGTTGCAAGTCATATTTTCAGAAACATGCTCTGAGGATGATGGATTTAAATTTATACCAGTCTCTTATCTATATGTGAAGTTTGTTGCAAAGCTAAAACTTGCTTTAAAAACTTCAGCAAGCACCAAAAGGTTGGCATAAATACAGGAAATAATCTATAAAACCAAAGAAGGATAGGGGTACAAACCTTTAAATGTGTGAGTTGGTACATTTGTTGAAGCTGTACCCTGGACTCATGATAAAAATATTGAAATGATCAACTCATAAATATAGATTTTAGCACCATAAGGGACTTAGAGTAGTACTTATTTCATAAAAGTGTTTTTTCCAGAACTTCTTAGGTTGAAATGGTCTCAAATTTCAGGCATACCACATTGTCATTGATTCCCAAGTTTATAAGTATGGACTGGTTATAAAGTATCAAAGTTTTTAAAACATCTTAATCATCCTGATTCTATAGATTAAAGTAATTTCAATGAGTCACCAGAGGTGTTACCTCTCCTCCACATGTTGCTGTGCAACAGGTGACTACTACATATGTGGTAGTGTTGAAATTTTCCCAGTTGTGTAAAACTGTGTTGAGTCATGGTGTGGGAGTCAAAAAATCCAATTAAGCTAAGTTAAGCTGTTAAAGGTCCTTCAGGGGACTGGTGTTGCTAATTAGCCATGGCTACAAACACTGTGATTCAGACATCGGATTGTTTTGATCTGTATTTCTTCTGTTGGTCCCTTTCAAATAAACGGTAAAATGAAATAAATTAGCCTGCTTAGCTACAGTTAGCATGCTATCAGCACGGTGGCTAGCAAAGCAGATAGTCTGTTAAATTAACCACCTAATATCGGCTTGTTACGTATTATTATGCTTTAAAGAGTAGAAAAACTAAAATGGACAATAATCTTCTAAAAAAATTGGTGTTTATTTGAAAACAGTTTTCCACATTATTCAAATGTTCTTTAGTCTACGTAGCAAAATAATAAAAAAAAGAATATTAGCAATAGATAACATTATTATACCTGTTGCAAATGAAATCAGCCGAACAATTTTACACATCTTTGTTTTGAATTTTTGTGTTAATGTCGTAAAATCACACTATTTAAACTCGAGATTATCATTCTGTCCAAAATCAATCGCCAAGAAGTACTTGGAAACAGCTTTTGGTTGGATGGAACATTTCAGAAAGCCATGCTTTAAAACTCTTCACTGGACAACTGATACAGTCGTTACTGATACAGACGTTACAGATACATATGTTACGAACATACAGATGTTAGTCATTATTGAAAACATTTTTGAAGTATACTGGGCCAAGATTTTCTAGTTTGTTGCTGTTTGTTGTTTTAGGGCTTTAGGGGCGGGGGCGGCCATGTGGTATTTATTTGGTCATGTGATGGTGATAGGGATGCAGGACAGCATTGTAGGATGTTTAGCAGGAGAAGTGAAGCAATTTCAGTGATGTGGTTGGTTTTTCATAGTTTTGAAACTGTAGGTGAATTAATGCATTCCTAAAATTGAGTAATATTTCTTGAGTTTTATATTACTGGTTTCACAATGTTCCTGAAGCTTATTTTAAGATGATATTTTTCTCATAACCAACACTTTTCTTTTTTTCTTAGAGTCCTATATTTTACAATCTTATATTTTACAATGTTAAGTACTTTGATTCTCTAATAAATATTGCTAGAGGTGGTATAACCATTTTAATGGTGACATAAACATATGGTTCACTATTATTCAAAGTGTACTGCAAGATATTTCCCTACAGCCTGATTCACAAAATGTTTTAGACATATGTAAACACATTACCTGTAGAGATATAACCAGTATCGCCTCTAAGTTTGAGTTTCGATTCCAGTCTTTTTGCAGATCTAAGTTGATCTTGGGTCTTCTTTAAATACAGATAATTGACTGGTATATATTTTCATCTAGCAAGTTTCAGAGTTTAAACAAAGTATCTGAATTGATCCTTTGAGAGCTAAAACCGACTGAAGGAGCTCAGTACTGAGATTGATTTCAGCGAAGAAAAATGATTTGTTTTTTTCAACTAAAAATGAAGAAAACACATCTACACAAAACAAAATGCTCTTTAGTTTTACAGAAGGGTTACATGAAGGTGTTTATCTAAAATGGCAATATACCCTCAGTGTAGTTTGCACTTTAACCTTGTATTTGTTTGGTGTTCTCTTTTGTGTCTGTAAACACTAAAACTATGGTTTGTATTCCTTCTATGAGTGAAAAGTAATTTATTTTGTTAACTGTGTGACTTAAAATGTTCTACAGCATGTTCTGTTGATGCCACACACTTGGTGCTCTTCATGTTAATAAAAATTTAAAAGTATGATTTTGGATCCTTTTTTTTACCAATAACATGGATACATGTTAAACCAGGGGTGGGCAACTCCAGGCCTGGAGGGCTAGTCTCCTGCAACTTTTAGATGTATCTCTACTTCAACACACCTGAGTCAAATAATGAGGTCATTAGCAGGACTCTGGAGAACCTGACTGCACTTAGGAGGTGATTCAGCTGTTGGATTCAAGCGTGTTGGACCAGGGAGACATCTAAGAGTTGACGGCCCTTCAGGACCAGGATTGCCCACACCTGTGTTAAACTATGGGTGACATTTATTCTGCACCCAGAATGAATAGCTGTAGTCCTATTGTAAATAGCTTAAAACCTACTGATGTCCTGCTGCGTGCTTTCTGATCGAAGCCCTGCCATGGTCAGTTAGGAAAATATCAGCAACAGCGTTAACAAAACTATAAAACGGAAACTATGAGTGAAAGTTTTGTTCCGAAGAATCACTTCCTGAAGCGCAAAACGTGAAGGTAGGTGTACAATTTTGACCTTGTTGAGTGGTACGCTGTCAACACGGTGTGTCTTTGACACATGGTGGGTATCAAACATGATTTAATTTAGCAGTTTAGCATTAGCTTGCATTAAATATTACATTTGTATAGCATTTTAGCTATTGTAGAAGTTCTCTAGTGATAGCGCAGCTAACGTTTTAGTTAGCGGTGCCCACAATTACTAGTAAGCTGGTGGCAAAAAAAATGTTCTGGACCATTAAAATATTAAAAAAATTGACCCAAAAGTATCCGAGAACTCGTTTTCGGACCTACAAAAATGTGTTCTTTTCTAACCTAACCTATTTCATTTCGATATGGCATGTTTAATTTCAGGCTGAATTGGTTAAAAAGAAATTAATTCATTGCTGTAAAAGTGAAAAACAAATGTGTGACCTCTGAATGCTTTCAACCTGGAGACAGACCCACAGTAAAAAAATGTTTCGACACAAGCAGTTTAAACAAAATGATTGATTTTATTATCTACATGTTGGCTCCATTTTATATCATTTTGGCAAACTACTTGACCATCATGCTTTGAAGATGATTATCTAGAAAATAATTTTTTAGATATAAGAGAAATAAACTGAAGATACGACAAATTTTTTGGAGACGTTTTGGTTCTGATAAAACTAGAAATTAAGGGGTTGGGTTTGCTTGTGCCATTTTAACTGTGAAATATGAGAAATGGAGAAACTGGTGCACTTCATAGACGGCATCATGAGAAAAGAACATTATGTTGGAATATTGAAGCAACATTTGAAAACCTCAGCTACAAATTTGAAGCTAGGATATAAATGGGTCTTAAAAATAGATTTGGCTCTGCGTCATCACACCTGAACGAGGAAGTGATTCGGTCATTCATTTCAGGTGTGTTGGACTCGCCTGAGGGATGGTTTTGTTGCTGGGCAAAAGCCCTTGACGACAAGAGTTTGACACTCTGATCTACAGCTGTATACTGGTATAAAGGTATGAATGTTATTAGTTTTATATTTCTGAACCTATTTCAATTGCTTTTGCAAGAAGCTGTCTATACTTTGCCTGGGAATTTAGTAATGTATTACCTCCTGATGTTAATACAAAACATTCAAAACAGAGGTACTTTTTTAGCTGTCGGTTTCACTTTGCGGTGCTGCATTTGAGTGGCTTGTTTTAAATGGGAAAATTGTAAACTTACCACTGTGATGTTGCTCTGTATCAGTTTACAGAAGGTGATTTCCCTAGATAACAGTGACATTGTGTTTGAATACATTACAGGCTTATGAGGAACATGGTTCATGCTAATTAGGTCAGTATAACTTCCCCTTGACTGGAAAGGTCTGCAAATTACAAATTTGTTTTCATAATTCAGGCCTACAATTACTCTTTTCAGATCCACCTTTTCATCGGAACGCGTTTCATTTAAATACATTTGGAGCTTATCATGCTAGTAATTAGGACTGCAACTAATGATTATTTCAGCAATTATTTATGATTTTACCAATTATTCTAAGAAAAAATTAGGACACTCTGCATTATTTAAACACTTTCTTATACAATATTGGAAATACGTTAAAATATGTAAATAAATAATTCCTTGTTAAATAAGACAATCAACCAGATGTCTAAAATGCAATAACAGGAAAGGAAAGGATGCATCTTCAGCTAGACAAATATCTTGTGAAACTTTCAACCCCTTCTGATTATTTTTTTGATTGATTAATAATTGGATTGCAAAAGTTGTTTAATAGAAGATATTTTTTTCAGAATTTGAACCAGGTGAAGCTAAAAATGTCACTTGAGGAGTTCTGTTTAGAAAACATACAAAGAAGGGCTTTTTTTCTCAGATGCAAAATGTTGCATCTAAGAAATAAATGAAATCTTCAGCCAAAATCTTTAGTTTTGACTCATTTCTGCTCTGATTATGTCCTTTTAGCAAATTACCTTTTTGAATCTGCATACTCCAGTTAACGATTAATCAAATAGTTGACGATTATTTCAACTAACCGTATCAGACCCAACCTGTAATGTCTGGAAACAATGCAAAACCTTTAACCCCACAGAAAAGTTTGATTTACTAAATAAAGGTTAATGTTTTAATGCTAAACCTATTGAACTGTTTTTAATGTAACATTTCTGCCCTGATGGCCTTCTTCTCTCTGTTTTCTGCAGAGTTTCGCTTTTAAGAAATGAAAAAGCTCTGTTGTTCATGAGTGGCTTTATCTGGACTGTCAAACAAAAAGCTTTCACCGTCGGTGAGTCAGACCCTCCACCCGCTTCGCCTCCCCGGAGACACTTACTGGGCCTAATGTACAGTCCAGGGTGGTACAGGAAATCATCAACCAGCCATCCTGTTTCACATCGGTGAAGGGAAAACGACTCTTAATGACTGTCAGGGCGAAGAGCTTCGTTAGAAAACCGGCTTTCATGTGAATAGAAAAACATGTTTGGGTTATGTCTTATTTTCCAGATGCGGTGATGCAGTCAGAATGTTTGATGGTTAAATAACAGCATTTAAAATAGGATCTTTAGCTACAAAACAAAAAACACTGTCTGGGTGTATGTTTTCCTTCTTTCTTTGTGGAGCTTTGGGAAATACTGGCAGTGATCTGGATCTGTTTTATCTGGACCTGTCTAGACTGTGTTTATGAGTAATGATCATTCCTCTTTGCAAACTCAATTAACAAACACAGGGAATTTTGTGGTGTTCATTCAGTTTCACACAGCAGTGCTACTCCTTTTTAATTCACTATTGCACAACCACAAAATAATTTCTAAGTGATGAGCTACAAGACATGGGTTCACCGCTTGTTGGAAGCCGAAACCTCAGAGGTTTGCTGGTTCGTTGAGTTTGTCCTGCGGTGTGGCTTTCAGTCACTTATGCAGTTTTCATCTCATCCCCGCAAGGTTTTTATACCAAAACCTCAAAAAAACAAACTAACAAAAATAGGCTCTCCCAGGCCATAACACAGTTGGCGCTTGATTTACTTCTGTCAGGTGGATATAATAGGTATTTCTATGGGGGTAAAATGATGACAGCTTTAAATAAACCTGAAAGAAAACTGAAAAATATAGGTAGAGATGAAAATATTGGGTGGTTTCCTCAGAGCTCTTGTCCTGGTGGGCTAGGCTACTGTTTAAATGCATTTGTGTAACACATTTCAAAGTGATTTACGTGATTAAAAACATAATACAGAAACCAATTATAAAACATCAATAAACATTTTGTCAAGTGAAAGAGAACCAGAGCAGCTGAAAATGTAACAAATGTTGCAAATTTGGTCCCAAATCCATTCGAATCTCAGACTATCAACACCCATGTGAGCGTTCTGGATCAGCTGCAGCTGTCTGATCTTTTTTTTTTTTAGGCAGGTACTGCAGTAATCAATGTGACTAAAGATAAATCATGGATGAGTTTCTCTAGATCTTGCTGGGACATAAATCCTGGAAATGTTCTTCAGGTGATAGGAGGCCGACTTTGTAACGGTCTTCTTGTTGCTCTGAAGGCTCAGGTCAGAGTTCATCACCACACCCAGATTTCATTCTGATTTCTAGTTGTAATAATAACTATTCATTTATTAACTATTTATTTATTAAATAACTGAAGTAATAACTGAATCTGTGTGACTGCAGATTGTTCCTCTTTAGGTCCAAAGATGATAACTTCTCTTTGTTTCTGTTCACAGCTGGAGAAACTCACGGCACCTCTGTACACTGATCTGAAACTATTGGGCTGCAGTTATCCTTTATTAATTAGTGACATGTATGCATGCAGTTTGTTACTGTGTTTTTTCTGTTCTCTTTTTCTCTCTGCAGGTTTAGGAGATTTGTAAGGTGGTCACCCTTCTTTCTCTCCTTTGTCCTTGTATCCCTCTTTCCCTTTAATGTTTTGTCCCAACATTCTTCCTTCATTTTCTTTATTCCCTTTCTTTTCCACTTCTGGCAACAACAAGTAGACTCCTACATTGCACAAATAATTGTCTTAACGCATCAACGGAGACTAAATGCATCCAAACAAACTGTAGAAACTAACAGAAAATTATTTCCTTTTGGACTTTGTTCCCAATAAATGAGCTAGTGGTAGATCAAACTAGACCTCTGCTCTGCAGAATCTGGGTATTTTTCCAGCACTAGGTCCTCTGGTCCGCAGGGACAACTTGGTTCACAAGCTCTCTGAATTACAACCATGTTTATCCCAAACCAAATCTGCAGCATACACACCAGATTGGAGAAACGAAAACAGAGTTCAGGTGGTGTTTTACCAGCTTTCACAGCTGTTCTGCTCCACTCAAAGGCATCATCTCCTGTCTTTCAAAGGACGTCTTCCTGTTTGCATAAAATCCCACCACCTTTTTCTTTTTTCAAATTAGTTGTTTATTAGATGAACAACGATAGAATCAGAGGAAGTGAATGGAAAATATTTGTGGTTCTCAAATTGGAAACAGACCTCAGTGACTTTTCCTCTCCTCTGTGAGCGGGCAGTGAATCATAATTAAACCTGGACTTCTGGTTTGGTCCTGCTGAGATCAGAAGAACTGTGCTGTAAGAGGAAACTGGATCAAAGGAGTCACTGCTGACTCAGGCGCTGGCCCATCATTAGAGTAGAAAGTGAGAAATTACTCTGAGCATCTGGGAAAAACACTTCAATTTCCTTTTAAGGAAATAAAAATGAATCTTCTCAGATATTCCAATGTTTTAAATTAACCTAAAAATTAAATTTTCTGCTACAAGATGAAAATCTGTCGGTCTTGTTCTGTTGCTGAACAAATAGACTGAAAAAGTTTGACCGTTATTTACTTAAAATTACAAAAAGTGATAATATAACAGAGTAGATTTTAGACTTTAAGTAAAACTACTGATTTAATTAAGTAAACTTAAAACCATTAAATAGACAATGATATCACTGATTAAAATGTTGGATTTACTAATATTACAATGTTGATTAAATCCATCTATTGATTCTTTTTTTTGTTTTGATATTGATATTTACTAATTTCGAGGATAAAAATTATGCTTTCTTTCTAAATATCCAGATAAAAATAATTTGGATTCAATAAATGAGTTACATCAAGTAGTTAATTGAAACAATGTTTCTTAAGTCAGCACATTATAACTGCTATTGTTATTCAATGTTTACATAAATTAATTGTTCAAATCACCTTTGAATTGGTACCACAGGCCCTAAAATCTACTTATTGTTATTGATTCTCTTGTTTGAACTTTTTTTCTTGTATGTTGAATCTGTTATCATGCTTTCTTTTTCAAAGACTTCGTTGAAAGTCATTTAAAGCTGCACTATCAACTTTTAAAATAGGATTAAACTCTGTGTATGTGGAATCAATTTTAACATATCTACTGCTGGATTGTTCTATACTGATTTCATTATATTGTTCTATAGTAAAAAATTCTTTTTACTAAAATTAATAGATGTTCAAGTCATTTTTTAAAAATTAGTCATTTCTAAACTGAAAAAATGTATTTGTTGAATAACGCATCCAGTATTTGTGACGATGCTACTTTTCCCTCAGATGGAAAAGATTATATCTTTTGAAAAATTGTTTTAGTTAAAACTACAAGCTTGACCTCATGATGGAGTTAAATCCAGCCTCTGGTTTGATCGTCATGGAGCATGAATCTACAGATGTGGAGGATAAACAGTCTTATTTTCACAATCTCTAACCTGTTATCTCTGTAACTTTGCCCTAAAGTAGCTACAGCTTTAATATATTTACATTATCATCATTCCTTCTGCTGCTCAAACAAATCCTTGCTGCATTCAAGTCATACCAGAGCATGTTCATGTAAATATAACATGCAATCCAGCCCATTTTTTCTGTTTCTGTTTCATGTCAAGAAACCATCATCTGAAGAAGCTTTTTGTTGTAGATGAATGATCCTATTGCTCTCCATCTTCAGAGGTTGACTGAACCTCCATGATCTCCAGCGTTAGTGAAACTGCATGCAGATCACATCTTATTTCTCATCTTCAGTAACCCCAGCACTCCCACAGAGCACTTACTGTCCCCATTTATCAGTAAAGATCATGAGAAAGGTCAGAGGTCAGCCTGACTTCCTGCAGGAACATTAATCTGATTGTCTCGTATGGATTCTGCATTAAGTCTCACGTTGCTCCTGCATCTGAAGCTGTGGAGAAAAAGTATAGAGGGCAGCAGACATAAATAAATCAGGAATCTGCCATCTTGTGCTTCTGCAACAAACTGAAAAAACAACTCTGCAACAAACTCTACTTTGAGCTTCTGCCAAGAACATTGTTTCAGCATTTTAAATGAGCCGGACGCTGATTATAGCTCCTGAGATAAATACAATCTGGGCCAGATTTCTCATTTTATTGTCCATACACAAAACAAGAGGTTTTTTTTTTTATTGCCGAAAAAGGCAAGTAAGAGAGTTATTGCAACACTTGGGCTGGAAAATGAATTTTTTCCTTCAAAGGTAATTTTGATGTTAGCTGATGTTTCTTATTTTCACCTGGAGAAGTGTGTCCAACAGATCTGCCCTGAAGATATCTTAAGTCAAACCAGCAGAACATCTGCAATTTAATCAGATACACAGAGAGATGCCAAAGTATAATAAACCAGGATTGAAGAGAAACATGAGCCTGGAAATTATTTAAAGGGGACCCAGTACACTTACTTTTAAAAAAGTTATAAGTCTGTGGGCTATTAATAAAAAAAAAAAAAAAAAAATTTCCTTTAACTTTTTTTGCACAAAGTAATTCTGTTGAGATTTAACCCACCAAGTTCTGCTTATTTTTAGCTCCTTTAAGGATGAAATGTTTTAAGCCTCTGTCACATTTATGCAAATATGCAAGTTGCTGCTGGCCATGACCTCCAAATCAATGTCTTCATTTTGACATGTGAAAATGACATGTGACATTTTCACATGTCATTTTGACATGTGAAAATGACTGCAGAGATATACAACCATAGATCATTGAAAAACAGAAGTTGAGCCTCCTGCACAACCAACAAGAATGCAGCAAGTGGTTTCTTGGGTGGTAAGTCGGCAACAAAACACCCATCTTTTCCAGCAGCCATTGTACAGTAAAACTAGCTGAACAAATGCGTTTGTTTTCTAATAATGAAGTGGGTGACTTAAAAATATTTTGGTTTCCAGATGCCCAAAAATATCAACTTATTGCCAGAGAACAGCAGGATCTTTTTTTAAGCACTTGGACTTTTTTTTTGAAACAGTAGAAGCCCAAATGGTTGCACAAAATGTGAGCAAAAAGTCAATTTTGAATAAGGAATTGATCTAAAGCTAATCTGAGCTGAATTTTTTTTTTTAGCACTGTACATTTGATTTTGGTGCATGTAATAGAGAAACTGAGAATTCTGTACATAAATTTAGCAATTAAGTAAACTGCTACTACTAAAGTTGTAGTTTAAAAACTGAGCTGTAGGGTTTCTTTTTGTCTGCTACAGAAACCAAGAGCAGTAATGCATAGAAAAATACTACTGACACCACTTAGAGTTGAACTATTTATCTCATAATCTAGAGATAATAAAACTTGTTTTCCCAAGATAATGGGTAAATATTGTTCGTGAATTTGACCTAGAAACCAGGACAGAGGAGCAGAAGATGTCACATCAAGGAACATTTCTCACTGATTGTACCAAAGTGATATTAAAAACACTAAAACTGGCCATTGTGATAAGTTAATCATCTGGTTATCTCCAAACAAGTTTGTTTTCTTGTTTAAAATCCAACACATTGATTTTGTTTTAAACAACATATTTTATCTGTTTTATATTTTTTCTTATGTTGTAAAATTGTTCTTCCTGTTCAGTCTTTTTGTTTTGAGAAACTCGTGTGTTTTTTTATTTTTTATTGAATTGATTACTTCAACAGAGTCTTCACTGGTCTGAATGAACACCACCAGGACAATGGATCATATTGGAGCCAGATCTTCACTGCTCTGGCTTCCTGTTTTTAAAAGATTACATTTTAACCCTTGTGCGTGTGAGGACTGAGGCAATCATAGAGGACAATGGCAAATGATACAAGTTTTACGTGTGTGGGGTCGGTTGGACCACATTTCTACATACAAGGGTTAAAACTCTGCTGTTGGTCCATGAGCCACTAAATGGTTGTGGGCCAAAATACATACGTCATTGACGTGCGACAAGCATAATTCTGCAGCAGAAGAAGCTAACGTGGTAAATCCAGACGCAAATAATGACTGAAAATTATAATTATGAAAACACATCACTGGTCTGGTTCTGACTACACATCCAAACAGACTTCTCTACAGAAGTTTCAATCAGTGCTCCAATGAAGGCCATTGGTATTAGCTGTGCTTGTTTCTTTATTAGCTTCCTTCGTCTCATGATCTTGTGGCGATACCGTCAACTGCCACTGTTGAAAACTATAACATTGATCCATAGACGTCAGCGCCCATTATTATTTCCGTAAACTGAGCACTGCTGTATGATGTCTACGTAATTAGATCCTGAAATAAGTATTTTTAATGTTAATTCTGACTTATGAGGTTCATTCAGATTTGGCTGAATAACAATGAGAAGACCATGTCGTGATTCCATTAAAACCTGCCCAATAGGAAGTGCATCTAAAAGCAGTTGTATTCACTGCTCAAGTGAATAAACCGTCATATTTCATTGTTGAAGAACAAAGATATGAGTATAAAAGCTATGACAAGCAAGGAAAATTAAGGGACCCCTGTCTTTATTAACCCTTGGGCCCCAATATGACTAAGCCCACCTCTGACTTTCTGAGGAGGGCCAAGCAGCTAATCCTGCACTCAGACAAAAAGAAAGTAAATCAAGTCAACTAAAGCTGGAGGAATGCTGCTCTAGCCCCCATGATAAATGGCAGACCTGCTGGAGGAAACTCCTACTCGATTCTGTGATCCGGTTCACCCATAAACCTTCCTGCAGAGTAACAGACCACCAAACGCCAAACTGTCTCCAGCTGTATTTTACCTGCGAGACATTTTAATCTACTTGTCAAGCCTGAACGTTTTTGTAATTTATTAATGTATCGTATGATACACCAACACGCCGTTGCTTTATTCGCTCTCACATGTTCAGAAACTCACCATACAGTTGGTAACTCAACACACAATGTAGCCCTGATGTTGTTCTCCTGTTGGCTGTTTCGTTTCTTTGGAAATGCAGACATATAATAGTTTCTTTATTAATCTAAATAATTGTTTAGCACACACTGCAGCATGAGTAACTGCATTAGTTTCACACTAAACTAAAAGCACATCTATTGGTGTAAATCTTAAAGAACCTTAATGGCTATGTTTTCTAATTAAATTTTACTTTTAAACTACCTACAGATTTTATGATTTATTTAGTTAATTTAATCATTCAGTGGCATCAGAATCGGTAAAGCAGCATTACTGTAGGAAGATTACTTTTCTTTCTCTTTTTGACTGTTTTACTCAGGAAATAAAAAAACATTTTATATTATCAATAGAATATATTTGAATGTATTTGATTGGGTATTTCAGATAAATTCAACAGTAATTTTTTTTAATTTCTCATAAATCGAGAGAATTTTGTTGTCATGCTCACATT
This sequence comes from Poecilia formosa, assembly GCF_000485575.1. Classification (NCBI taxonomy): domain Eukaryota; kingdom Metazoa; phylum Chordata; class Actinopteri; order Cyprinodontiformes; family Poeciliidae; genus Poecilia; species Poecilia formosa. The sequence goes on along the minus strand of NW_006800091.1, from coordinate 1,435,939 downwards.
TTGTCACAATATAACCACAAATGTCAATATATTTAATTGGAATTTCATGTTCGATTAACACTGAATAAAATTGCAAACGTGTGACATGAAAGGATGAAACTGTTTTTACAAAATTTAAAAAACAGGAAATTAAATGCATTTGTATGTGTGCAATATAGGCATGCTGTGTTAATACATCATTGACTCAACTTTTGTGACACTTCCAGCTGCAAATGTTTACCAATCTTTTTGTCTTGTTCAGATGAGTCAGCAGCAGTGTGCGTAAACTGCGATGTTCTGTCAGACTCAGTCATCGTTTTCCAAGCAGGGGTTCAGGGCTGCAGGCTGATAAGTCAGCATGCTCCTAAATAAAGCCACATGTGTGCAGGTTGAGGTCAACCCATCAGCCTCTGCAGTCTGGATCACTTTCAGCTTGAGGAGGAAAAACGCCGGCATGTAGTGTGCAGTGAGGTTTTTACAAGAAAGCTGAGACAACAAACCTCTGACAGCAAGCTCACAGTCTCCAACCATTATGAACCCCGCTCTCTTCACGGCAGTGAATATGTTTTTATTAGCCTCAGCAGGAGTGCATTCAAGACTTCTTAAATATATTTTTGGCTGCTGAAGCTGATTTCAGGCCAGGTTTAAGTAAATATATGATCCCTAACTGCAGTCTGTTAAACCTCAGTGATTGAAGTTGAAATGAAAAATAGGTGGCAACCAGTTGGACAAAAACTACTCTGCATTTCAAATTAGTTGTCATGTCCTGCAAAAGCAAACTAAGGACCAGTTTTTTATTATTTCCAGATGATATGTTACATTTTTAAGAGTCTGAAAGTTAATTTTTTGAATCTGTTAACTTGATGTCAGAAGTTTTATTAATTTTGGATATTTAAATCAGAAGCCATCACTTTCAGACCTTCAGGGAAATCAACAAAAAACATAAGCAACAAATTCAAATTAAAAATACTTTATTAATCCCAAAGGGAAATAAAGTGAAAGGAGAATTAAATCTAAACCTCTCCCATATGATTCATGTCCTGTTATCTGTTAAATCAAGTCTGAGTAATTTTTTAAAGGGTTTAAATGTAATTTGCACTTACATAGGTTATTGTTGTCTTGTATTAAAACATTTTTGATCTGAAAATTTAAGCCGGACAAAAGAAAAAACATGCAGAGATGCGTCAAGTGTGTTTCTTTCATAAGATGGAGACATTTTTTGTCTTTTTTGGTCAGATATTTAGATGTTTGATATAACTTGCTCAACTTCCCATTTTGATTAAAAATAATACAGCAAGCTTTAAATTCTGACTTTTTTTCATGCACTTTAAATAAAAGATGATCTTCCTTTCTAAATTAAATTTGCTGAGAATCAGTTAAATTATCGTTTTCAGCAACTGGACTTGAACTGATTTTATTGTTTCTTGAAGACATTTCAATTCTCATCAACAAGCTTCTGCAATTGTACTCCAGAAGCAAGAGTATTTGTAGTAAGAACAATGTCACAATAGGGCCATTAGAGGCGACTCATGGGGCATCTAGGATACATGTGATACTGGCTGTTGCCTCTATTCAGCTCAATGTTTGGTTTATTGTTGCTTGACATTCCAAAAACCTCCCTAATGATGCCATGTGAGTCGTTCTGATCTGATGTCCCATGGTTTGAATTACTGAAAAACTCCCAGGAAGATGACTGAGAGCTGCAGATAAGGTGTTGGAAAGATGAAACCTAAAGCCACCTCAACTTGTGTCGGTTTTTCATGAGAGTGAAAACAATGCAAGTCAGGAAAAGGTTGGTTAATCACAAATGAAGTCATCATCACAATTTTCAGCAAAGCTAAGACAACAAGGTAGTTCCTTGATATCGTGTAGCCCTAGTGTTGATCCTCAAATTCGTAATAAAAAGCAATTTAAAATACCCTTGATCAAAAAAAGTCACTGAAACATAACAGAATTTAGACAAAATATAGGTAGAAGTTAAATTTTATCCTAAAAATTAAATCTCTGCGGAGCTGTTACTTTAAATTCAGATGTAGACCAATATTATCTTATAAATTAGACGATTATTGCCAATTTTCTAAAATATCGGCAATTGTGTCAAGATTATATAACACGTACTTAGATATCTTTTTGCTGACAGACGTATATTTGGGCAACAACACAGCCTGCTACTCGTATTCATGTCTATGTTGCCATAACAACCCTCGCGCTCACCTTACGTAACTGAACTCAAGCAGAGGCCTGAGGGAATGGTTGCTGGTTTGTGTGCTAACTTCTGAAAGAAAACGATACAAGTGAAAACGGTGAGCTTATTTTTTTATTTATGTATAGCGGTATATATTTACTTTAGTATGTTTTAAAAGGGTAAAACGCATAACTTTCAGTAGTGGCGAAACTTTTTTTAGCTATAGTTTAGCTAACAATGGCCATTAAAACATTCATGTTAATGAGGTTTTTTTCTCCTGACTACTGCGATGGAGGTGATGTTGACTGTGGACTTCATTAACGCAGCATGTACTTTCAAGAAGGGGAATATAAATAATAAATTATTAAACTTTTTCCCAAATAAGTAAAGCGAGCTTTTATGACGGGATTTTACAGAGGTCTGATTGCTTTCCTTGCCGACTTGTCTTTTGCAGGTATAAAACAAAAGGCAGGCTAACCTAGCGATTGTAACCTGTGGCTCTTAATATCTGGTTAAAACTGATAAAGAACCAGCAAAGTTTTCACATAGAGCTGTAATAATAAATGTCGGTTTTGTACTTTTCCAATTGTACATGTATTGAATTTCCACAACAAAATGGCAGTAAAGGTTTTAGAACTACTTTTTTCTTGTCATACAGCTGGAAACTTCATTTTCCTCAAATAACATACTGTAGAGAAAAATGTATACCACCTTCAAATGTTTGTCTTTATTTTTAAACCTCAACCTTAGTAAAAGTTGTGGTTAATATAAAATTAATATAAAATTTTCTATAGTAGATATTAAAAAGCATAAGCTAGTTTTTCAAGACTAGCTTTATTTAGCTGAACTGAAGGCAAAATTGTTTCTGTGGATTATAAATGTTGCAGAACTGTTCTGCAAAAAAATGGTTGGAACAAGAACAATACATACACAAATATACTGTGCAAAAGAAGATCATTTTCTGATGAGTGCTCAACTATTAAGAGTGTGACAGGATATCTTGCAGGGGCAAAGAGGTCTCAAACTTTTACTTTTAAAGTTGTCACCGCTAGATTAATAAAATGATAAAAGAATTAATAATGTACTGCTTCCACCAGGTTACTGCTGCAGAGGTTTCAAAATTTAGAAAGCCAAAATGAAAAATCATAGGCTGAACAAAATATCCTTGAACGTCCACAAGGATCTTGGCAATAGAAACGCTCGTGCAAGTCGACCTCTGGGTAAAACTTTCTGCTTTTGCCTTTTATATGTGAAAATAAATGGATCATTTAAAACAAACTAAGGATTTATTCAGCTGATTTATTGTGCAGATTAAATGATTTCTCACAGCTAGTCCTCTATTTTGAAAAAGTAGAAAAGAAATGCAGCTGAAACACACTATACCAAGACAAATGTATACCTTCTCACTGCAGCTTTTTTTCCTTCACCTCAACAACAAAACGATGGTACAATCAATCGCTTGTTTCTTCTTGTTTGTGTAAAACATCAGTTGGACAGAACCTGTGCTCCAGGCCTCTTTCTGGATCTGCTTTGAGTCTCTGAATTAAATTCGCTCCAGCTTTGTTCCCTTTTCTGAATCCTTAAATCCCAAACGTGTCGGAAAGTTTATGGTTACAAATTCAGTCAGGATAAAAATACAGTTTATCTGATGAGAAAGGAGTCGCTTTGGACTGCTGTCAACACAAATACAGTATATGTTTCTGAAATGATGCAAAGTGGACCCAAATATTCTGAAAAGCTCCAGGTTATAAATGTGTAAAGGTCTCAAAGTCCTGCGGGTAAGTTGACACGCTGGAACGTTTTCCAGCTGTTCTGAACTAAAGCTAATCCTTTCACCTCGCTCACATGTTCAGCAATAAAAACCACATGGGCCGTTAGCTGTGGAGAGAAAAGACTAACAAACTAATATTTTACAAGAAAAAACTAAATGGTCTGCTGGGTCTGAGCTGGAAATGGATAATCAGTCTGCTGGTTGAAAGTGAAGAAGTGCCGGAGTCCCTGCCTCAGAGCATCTACGGCTGCTCTGCGGGGCTGGCAGCCGCGGCCTCATCATTGCTGCTGTCCACCTCCTGCTCCATGGGGCTGTCCTCCTCCAGCTGCTGGCTGGTGTAGTTGGTGATCTCCAGGAAGCCGCTGGGCTCCACCACAACGTTAGACTGGCTGGAGTCTGGCAGGATGGAGAACTGAGGGATCACCTGTATGGATCACAGAGGCTCCAGTTCAGGATCTGCCAACAGCAACCATGAGCTAACACTGACTTTCTGCTTTCATGGTGCAAAATTAAACTGAGACTACCATCAATTTTTCTGTAAACAATTAAAACTTTTCATGACTCATATCAGGATTTCTCTTGGTTGCCATCACTATGAATTTATGGCAGATATTTCTACATGCTGAATCTGGAACTTGGAAGAACCAGAGGATGAACGGCTAACAGTTGGATGGTTGAATGGTTTGATGGTTGGATGAATAGTCAAATGGAGGAAAAACATTTATGTGGGTAGATGGTCAGATGGACTGAAGGACAGAAACATGGATGAATGTTCCATGGTCATTCATTAATAGTTGGAAAGATGGATTGATAGACATCAGGATGTTTGAGAAACAATTTGATGAATGGATGGGGAGATTGAACAATATTTGGATGGATGCAAAGATGACAGGATGGATGAAGGACAGAATGAGGAGTGGATGATTAAACAGTTGTCTTAATGAAAAATTAGACTGATAGATGGCAGGATGGATGTAGAATGTAGGACAGTTGGATGGATGGAGAGCAAGATGGATTAGATGGACTGGTTCACAGAAGAATATTTGGATGTTGTAAACAGTTGGACTGACCTATGGGTGAACCAATGGATGGATAGATGGCAGGGTGCTGGGAGAATGAGTGGATGGATGGATGTCTAGTTAGTTATTTGGATGGATGAAAGACTGAATGATTAATAAATGACTTGTTTTAACCTTTGTTTATCCACAATTCAATTAATAACAGTTGAAAAGTTATGGGAGACAGCAGAAGGAAAACAAGTCTAGCTTTTACCTCAAAAATACATTTTATGAACTAAAAAGAAAACACTTGTTGGATGAATCTTATTTGACAAAAGGGGGACAAATTAACTGCTTAAGAAATGTCCGAATGATTTTTGATGATGGTTTGCTATGAAACATGGTTGACATTTGGTACCGAGATGATCATTTAAAAAAAAGTGAGCTGAGCTTTTATTTTTACACTGCATCTATAAACACTTCTTCTGCCATCTCTACAGTACAACATGATTTATCTGCAGCCAGCCTTCCCAGTCAGCATCGTAGCTACCTGACTGTTTTCTACAAGGTTTCCGTGAAGAAGTCAGTATGTGACAGACATGCTGACAGGCTCCGGCTGGGTGATTTATTACCTGCGCCGCTCAGTAACCAGAAACTCACCTCGATGACCTCCAGGTCGTCCTTGCTGCTCTGTGCTGCCAGGCCCTGCACGCAGCTGAACTGCTGGGGCTTGGGGTGGCGAATGCTGGCCCCGGAGCTGCTGATGAACTGACCCGAGTCCAGCGTCCCTGACACGGACTGGACGTCCAGGGTCTTCCCCAGAGGGCCGCGGTCACTGGAGGAATCCACCACCATGGGCTCCGTGCTGGGGTCGATCTCTGCCTCCATCATGGAGATCTTGAGGATGTCTGACACCGATGGCTTGTCCCCTGAAGGTCCTGAGCTGGACTCCGGCAGCAGCTTGGCAGCCGCCTCGCCGCTGCTGAACACCGGCGTAGGGTGGTGGGAGCTGCCAAAGGTGATCTTGGTGACGGTGGCACTCTGAGTGATGATTGGCTGCTGTGGTAGAGACATTTAGGATCAGACACACCACGTTAGTTTATTACATTACAGTGATACTGTACCTAAATTGGTGAGGAATGAGGGTCTAAAATATTGGTATTGCTGCAAATATGGCTGAAAAATGTAGCACGATAGAAGTGTTTCATATCAATAGATAACTTGATTTGTTTTTTGTTTGAAATATATGAAATACTACTAAACTGGGGCGTGACACTTCCTGTTTTATCCAAATTTTCCACTCCACCCTGTTTGTTTTTTACTTTTAAGCAGTTATAAGGCATGGTGGCGAAACTTGGAACCGTTACCGTACAAGTTACTCAACAGGTTGTTGCTAGGCAACCAAAGAGTAAGTTAGTTGGTGCCACCAATCTTTCTTAGCTGATAAAATTGGTGGCACCAGCAATGCTGAGCACATCATTGCTTTAGTGAAGGTTTGATAATTTGTAGCAAAGGTTTTACCTGCAGCTAAAAAATACTTCTAACATCAACACGTGAAAGTTCAGCCTTATCATCTCTACTTATCAATACACTGTAGAGCTGATCGGGTGACTATTTATTACCATTTATAAATTATTGTATTAAGAGATTAATTCCACATTTACAGACAAATGCAAAATATGCTTTATTTGTACAGTTTTGGCTTAATCACTACTCTTTTTGAATCTGTATATTTACAGTTAATGATTGATTACGATATTAGTTGACAATTATTTCAATAATCAATTCATCACAATTAATCATTCAGCTGTAGTCTTTATAATGCTGGTTGTTATCTATTAAAACAATGAGGCCTTCACATAACAGCTGTTTTTCTATTTACTATTAACATTGGAAGATAATTGTTTTTATTTAGGGGTATCAGAGTTGAGGGAATCAATGCACTCTAATATTCAGAGTTTTATTTGGGAGGAAAAAAGTTAAACCATCTGTTTCACATCACAATTATTTACTTCTGTGTCGGTTTACTCCTTACTTCCTAATAAGATACATTGCATTTTGTGGTTGTAGCAAAACAATGTTGTATAACAAGGCCATAAATTTCTCCCAAGTTTCCGATTCCAGATAAAGATGAAAAGGATTTATTGTTTTCAGCAGGAAGCTAGGGAAACTCCAGCACCGTGACACACACACCGCTCGCCTCACGTGACTCTAATGAATGTAAATATGTGCGGCTGTCAGCTGCCTCTGGGAATTCACTCACCTGGCTGGAGGCGGGCTTCTCTGTGCTGACTGGGTGGTGTGCCTGCAGTGGTGGCGGGTGTGACATTGGGGCATGCAGAGGCCTGTGGTGGGACGACGGCGCTTGCTGCAGCTTCGGGAGCTGTGGTGTAACCGGGGTCTTGGTTGGTGTGGTGGGGGTCGGAGTCTTCGCCGCGTTTTGGGTCGGTACGGTCACCGCTCTGTCTTTGTGAGGGCTTAGAGACGAAGGTTGAGGTTTGGGCGCGGTCTGATCCTGTGGTTTGGGGATTTTCTTAATGAGAGGAGGAGTTGACGAAGACGAGGAAGGTTGGCTGATCTGAGGTTTGCTTTGCAGCTGTGGGGGCGGTGGTGGTGGCAGCTGCTGCTGCTGCTGCTGCTGGGTCGGGGAGGAGACGGGGCGACTCGGCTCAGCTTCTGCCTGGCTCACGAGCAGCGGTGGCGGTGGCTGAGCTGCTGCAGGTTGAGTTGGTGGGTTGACTGGATCGGAGGGAGCCTTGTTGGAGCGGTAGAACAAACCGGTCTGGGGGTCCAGAGTGTCGCCTTCCAGCTCTGCCACCTCTACCACTGGCTCCGTTTTGCCATGATCTGCAGGCTGAAAACAAGCAACCAGACTCGTAAATAAACAAGAAGCAATCAAATATTACCGTTTTAAAAATGCTAGCCATCCCCATATTTGATAGTCAATTATCCAGACTAGGGGGCTTAAAGTTTTATCAAAATATTTTATGGTACTATTATAATAACTTAATTTAAAAAAAAACTATTAATGCTTTGTAACTTTGGTTGTGACTGCATGGCACAGCAATCATAACCACACAAACACTTTTAGAGAAACAAACCCATTTGTATTCTGCTTTTTTAGGACACTAGTTGGATCACTAAACTGCACACAGTAACTGTATTTAATCAGATTTTCAAATTTATTGGTATTCATCGATACACTCATTGTTTTATGAGATACACTCCAACCAGTGGCACCCCCAAAAGTGGCTGGGGGGCTTGGGCCCCCTCTTTAAAAATGCTGGTCATCCCCAGAAAAGCATGTTTATGATGTAGAGAGGCATT